>NC_140581.1:1134464059-1134479059 GCF_964204655.1 Triturus cristatus
CTTTGGAAACTGAACCATTAATTATTCTGGTTAATGGTGTACCTACAAAGAATAAGAAGATTTGGCAGGAGCTGGTAGATGTACGGAAAGTACAAAGAGCAAATTTGTATTTGAAAAGGAATAACAAATGGTATGAATCAATTTATATAGAAGAAGAAGAAGAAGAAGAAGATTTACAAGAAGACACAGAAACACCAACTGGACAAATTGAAAAAGTGGACAAGTCAAAGGAAGAAGAAATTTATGAACATTTTAGCATACATCCTCTTCATTCAAAAGAAGTTATGGGAGACAATATTGATCTATTTCAGATGAAGAAAGCAAAAGGAACTCCCGTGAGTGTATGGGAGGAGAGCTTGGAAGCTCGATGTTTTCCCCAGCTGTTTCCTAAAGGAAAAGGAGGACGATACGATGAACGTCCGGAACAGATTCCAGCTTCTGAGTATCGGACTACAAGACTATATGCTGAAGATCCCAGATTTCGACAAAGTATTCCTTATTTGTTCCATCTTTTATTTGAAAGCGACTTGTCTGCACTGTCTTATGCAGTAAATCACATTTTAAAAAGTGGAGTACATTTACAAAATGTGTCTGCTAAGGATTTTATGGAGAAAGTGCAGCACCGAGATGATCATTTGGAAACACAACTGATCAATCTGATGGCTTGTCAGCGTGGGACAAATGAATATTGGTACAGACGCCATGGTGAATTAAAATGCATGTTACGGAATTTAGGAACACCAACATGGTTCGTTACCCTAAGCTGTGCGGAGTACGCTTGGGATGATTTACTGGATTTTCTACGAGAGGCAAATTCAAACATTAAAAACATCGAATACAAGACAGCAGGAGAACTGTGCTCATTGGATCCGGTTAATGTTTGCAGATATTTCAATCATAGATTTGAGGCTATGATGTCGTTCATCTGCAATAAAAAAAATCCACCTCTAGGAGAAGTAGTGGATTTCTTTTGGAGAAAAGAGTACCAGGCAAGAGGTGCTCCTCATATTCATATGCTGTTGTGGATCAAGGATGCCCCAAAGTTTGGAACAGATGCTGATGAAGCAGTGTTATCTTACATTGAAGAATATGCAACATGTGCTATACCAAAAAACACAGAAGAGAAAAAGGTAAAGGAGCAAGTTTTACGTTTCCAAAGTCATCGGTGTGGAAAATACTGTCGACGGAAATACAAGAGCAAAGATAAATACTACACTAAATGTCGATTTGGATTTCCTAGACCTGTTCTTTCAAATGGAAGAGTAAACAGTTTTATGTCATCTGTGAGACATACTATCACAAGAAAATCACCAAAGAATACCTACAACCTTAAAAGAAAAGAAGAATCAAAAAATATAAATGACTACAACCCAGTCATTTTATCCATGTGGAATGCTAACATGGATATACAGTATGTAGCTGACAATTCCATTGCTGTTGCTCGATATGTAACGTCTTACATTACGAAATCAGAAAAAACAGAATTGAAGGAAATGTGGAAAGAGATTTCTCACGAGAAGACTGTCAGTAAGAAGCTGTACAGTTTCAGTTTGAAGATGTTATCGCATCGAGAAATTGGATCCTACGAATGTTCAGATAGGTTATCTTCTGCAAGTCTCTACTCGAAATCAAGAAGAATAATTTGGGCAAGTTTAGGTCTTGCAGCAATGAGAAATCGGGTACTGAAATCTGTTGGAGAAATTGAATATTTGGCCGAGAATGACCCAGAAAGTACAGATATTTTGAAATCAAACATGTTGGACACATATTATCCCAAGAGAAGTCATCATCTGGAGAACATGTGTCTCTATGAAGTGCTGCAGAACTACATTTATTCACGGAAAGCCACAGAAGACATCAACAATGGAAAATATAAAGTCATTGGTGAGGAAGGATGTTTGGTGAAGCAAACAAAAGGAAGTTTGATAAATCACAGGAAGCTGAGTTGCGACACTACTGACAAAAAGGAATTTTACTACTTGGCTCTTTTACAGCTGTTTAAACCATGGCGTACAGAGGATGAACTACTGGGAGAATTTCAAAGCTATGAAGATTCTTTTAATGCTTGCAAAGACAGCATTCAATGCAGTACATTCTCAACTTATCTGCAAATGTTAAATGAAGAAATTGAACAGGAAACTACAATTGCAGCAGAAGTAGCTAGAGACAGTTCTCAGGACAGCCAAAGTTCAGGAACACTCAGTCAAGATCCCCTAGGACAACCAATCGTTGAAAATGAAGCATCAATAGCCATGAATGAAGTGGAAACGGCTATGAATCAAGCTCAAGAAGAATTTATAGACTTACAAAATTTGGAAAGACAACTGAACGAAGAGCAGCAACAAATTTATGAAGAGATCAGAAAAAAAATTGATCACGGATTTCTACATGAAAAAAAAAGAGTGCTCATGCACATCATTTCATCCAATCAGGATGTATGTAAGCGGACAAGCTGGAACTGGAAAAAGTTTCCTAATAAAAGTCATCAGAAGCTACCTACAGCAAAAAACGGATTCTACTTTGTCTTGTGTGGTTACTGCTCCAACTGGGTTAGCAGCATATAACATAAAAGGAATCACTTTACATCATTTGCTAATGTTACCAGTGGAGCATGAGAACAAAATACAATACAACAAGCTAACTGGAGAAGCATGCTTGGAAGTTTCAAGAGTATTGAAGAAGATGCAAGTTCTCATTATTGATGAGGTGAGCATGGCATCAAACTTAATGCTTGCCTTTGTGCATTTAAGAATGCAGCAAATTCTGAAGACAGACTATGACGTGTTATTTGGAGGAAAACACGTCATAGTTTTTGGGGATCTTATGCAACTTACTCCAGTTAAAGGACAACCAGTGTTTAATACTGTGACACATGAAGACACAAAGAAGTCATTGGGAAGCATCGGTAATGCAAATATTTGGTCCTTCTTTGAGTACAAGGAACTTACTACTAATATGAGGCAAGCAAACGATGAAGAATATGGAAGTATTCTGAAAGATATCAGAATTGGACTACTCACTGAAGCTGGCACAAAAGCATTACAGAGTCGGCTGCTACATAATTTATTCCCAAAGGAAGAAATAGTTGCAGAGAAGATATACAAGAACATTGCAGAAAAGAAAAGTGTCATCTGCTTAATGCCAACTCTACGTGAATGCTCAATATTCAATGAGGAGCTTTTGAAATTGGAAAAGGAAGATATCAGGAAATTGGAAGCAGTGGACAAAATTGAGGATGGAAGAATTACTGTCACATTAACAGGCACACTGAAAAATAAATTGGATTCACTAGAGAAGAACATTTCCAAAACAGCTGGATTAGAAAAAAATCTATATGTTTGCATGAACTGTAGAGTATTTTTAAGGAGAAATTTGGATGTTGAAAAAGGTTTAGTTAATGGAGCTATGGGAAGAGTTGTGGGATTTATTAATTATCAGAAAAAAGATGGAATTGAATGTTTAAAAATAAAATTTGATCAGATAGAAGAAGTTAAAGACATTTGTCGTTGTTCAGTTCGTTTCATGCTTGTGAAAGACTTATATGTACGTAGGAAGCAGTTTCCGTTTTCTCTAGCATATGCTGTAACTATTCACAAGTCTCAAGGATTGACTGTAGATTGTGCATTTGTGAACATTGGTTCAACGGTGTTCAAAGAAGGTATGGCATATGTTGCTTTGTCACGAGTGAAAACATTATCAGGTTTATTCATGATAGACTTTGATGACTCAAAAGTTAGTGCTGATGCAAATTGTGTAAAGGAGTATAATAGATTAAGAAGAAGCTATGCTCCTCATTTAGGTCAGTATCCTGTGTTGGAGAAACGTGTAGTTTCTCGTAAAAGGAGAAATGAGAATATCTGTAATGAAGATGTAGAGAGGAGGAAAAAAAGAGGAGTGATGTAATTGCAAGCAAAAAGAAAAAGGAAAATGAAGAACAGGTTGTAGGATGTCATTTTGAAAATAGCTCTGGTGTCAACTGCTACGCTAATGTAGTGCTGAATGTTGCATTTTATCTGGAAAGTGTGCAAGAGCAGATAATAGTAAATCAGGGAAAAAGATTCTGTTCTGAGTTGAGTCTCCTTTTTCAAAAGCTGAGTAATGATAAAACTCAAATAGAAAGTGCTACTGAAATTAGAAAACTTTTAGATGTATGTTCAGGACGAACACAGTTTTCTCAAAATGTACAGCAAGACGCACAGGAATTCTTGATGTTTTTTCTTCAGGTACTGGAAGAAGAAGGGGTTCCCATTGAAAATGTATTTGGTATCTCTTATAAATGGGAACATAGTTGTGAAAACTGTTATAATATATGTGGCTCTAATGTTGATTCTGAAAGGTTTATTTATTTAACATTGCCAGAAAGTAAAACTGTCACTTTTGCTAAATTAGTTAAAGATGCTAATCATAGCATGGAATGCAGTGAGTGTCAATCTGACATGTTTTCAACGTTAATTTTAAAGGAATACGGACAGTATGTAATTTTTTTTTTTTCTTTTTTTTTGAAACCGTTTATTACAAGTCTCAAGAATATACAAGTATGGGCCTACAACCTTCCGGCCGGCCGCTAGCAATGACAGGAGCATACGACATACATTTATAAAACACGTGGTGTTGCGGAGGAGCATGCTCAGGAGGTAACAACGTCAAAAGCCACATCAGCCAGACCCCACTATACGGTTTCATTTCAAATTAAGAACAAGAAAAACCACACCCACAAGGCAACCCACAATCGGAAATAGCAGCACGTGCTCCCCTAGAGGGGGGATCCCAACTATCCACAGGAGTCTAAAGAGGGGGAAGAGAGCAGAGCGAGGACTGGGGGAACCCAATGCCCGGTACCGGGGGAATGAGTCGGCTAAGGGGACGGGGCTGGCGAGGTATCAGGCAGCAACGGTGGTGCACAGATACCCCCGCGGTAGGCGTTCCAGGGGCCCCATACTTTCACCCATGTCCCAGGCTTACCCCTCGCCACATACACCACCTTTTCTCGAAACATGCACCAGTCCATGTGTTCTTTCCAGGCCGAGACCGTCGGGGGCCTCTGGGATCCCCACAGTTGAGCAATATCACGCTTGGCTATCATATATCCCAGAGTCACCCACCACGTCTGCGGCGCCGAGTAATCAGTCGGTTCCCACACATTCAACAGGCATCTCCTCGCTTCAGGCAACAGCGCCACATGCGTAACCAGTCGCAGCACCTCATGTACACCACGCCAGAACCCTTCCACCTCCGGGCACTCCCACAAAATATGCAGAAAGGTCCCCAAAGCACCACACCCACGCTTACACAACCCATCTTCAGCATAGCCCATACGCAGAAGCTTTGGCCCCGTCATGTAGACCCGGTGGAGTATCTTGAGCTGGACGAAGCGAAGGCGAGCCGGTATGGCCACCTCCTTCGGGGAGGCCACCGCGGAGGTCCAGTCCTCGTCGTCCAACTCCAGCCCGTCGGCAACCCAAGCCGCACGAAGGGCAGTCAACAGGCCCGAGCGGTCGTTAATCAGCTTTTTGTATATCAGTGAGATCGTGCTGTCCGAGACGTGCCCATCCAGCATTCTATCCTCCAGGGGGGAATATTCCGGGATGGAGGCAACTTCCGAAAAGACGGAGCCCAGCGCATGACGGACCTGCAAATACCAAAAGTATTCACTGCCCTGCAACTGAAATTCCGTCTGCAGCATCTCGAACGTTTTAAATCCTCCCCTCGTCCAGAGATCCCCCACTTTACTAATGCCTATTATGTCCCACTTCTCAAAGCCCTTAGAGGTCCACAGGGAGCCCAACCGCTCAGACGCGTATAGTGGTGACGCCCGGGTCAAACGGTCCTTCCACCCCATAGCTGCATTGGCCGCGTGCCACACTTGCACCATGACACGCGTGGGGCCCGTCAGACGAGCGTCGGGCGCGCTAGAATAGAGCGCTCGATTGTAGTCGCCACCCGGCAGGAGCATCTTGTCCATTTCGAATGCCGGGTTTAAGGCGGGCCCGTATAGGCCATGGTTAATTGCAGCTAGCTGGGAGGCCCAATAGTACCGTTTAATATCCGGGAGGGCAATCCCCCCCGTCATACCATGGGAGCGTCAACTTCGCCAGGGCAATACGCGGCCTCCCGTCCCAGAACAGGTGGCGTTGCAGACTCTCCACCTCACGGAAGTAGCGCGCCGGGACTAAGTCCATAGTGTTCTGCAAAGCGTACAGGAAGCGTGGCAACGACATCATCTTGAACAATGCCGCCCGGCCGAGCGGCGAAAGCGGCAGGCGCCGCCAGCGTGCGACGTCCTCCTTCAGGCGCTGGAGGGGGGGAAGCAAGTTCCGTTCGTAGCGGGCCTCCGGGTCCAGAGTAATGAAGACACCCAGGTACCTGAACCCCCGCGAGGCGATCTGAATCGGACAGCCCCGCGGGAGGATGGGAGCCTCCCCAGAGAGCACATACACACATGATTTAGCCCAGTTGATGACAAGGCCGGAGTTGCGACCGAATGAATGTAAAACATCAACCAGTACTATTAGTGATTTACGTGGGGAGGCTAGGTACAAGAGGATGTCATCAGCGTATAGGGACACGCGGTCCTCATACTCGGGGGTCCAGCGGAGACCACGGATAGAGAGATGCCACCGCAGCCACTCCGCCAGGGGCTCCAAGGCAAGCGCAAACAGGAGCGGCGACAAGGGGCAGCCCTGTCGCGTGCCCCGGCCCAGCTCGAACGGGGCCGATACTCTTCCGTTCACCACCACCTGCGCCAATGGGCCCGAATACAACAATTTGACCCAACTGATGAACCCTGGGCCAAATCCAAACTTCGCAAGCATCGCCCAGATGTATGGCCACTCAAGCGTATCAAACGCCATGGTGGCGTCTAAGGACGCCAAAATGGCCGGTTCCCGTATGAATGGGACACGTGCGAGCACCCCATGCAAACGCCGCAGGTTAAGGGCTGTGTTGCGATGGGGAATAAAGCCGGACTGGTCCTGATGAACCAGATCGCCCACCACGCCGACCAGCCGATTGGCCAGTACCTTGGCGAGAATTTTGGGCTCCGCATTCAGTAGCGAGATAGGCCGATAGGATGTAACCCGGTCCCGAGGTCTCCCTTCCTTGTGGATCACCACGATTGTAGCCAGACGCTGGTCCAGCGGGAGGGAGCCCAGCGAGTGGGCCGCCAGGAACATTGCACGGAGGTGGGGCGCCAGTGTATCCGGTCGCAACTTGTACAACTCGATAGGGATACCATTCGGGCCCATGGCCTTGCCAGAAGCGACCGAGCGTATGGCGAGGGCGATTTCGTCGGAGGTGGGAGCGGCGTCCAGCGACACCCTGTCCTCCCCGGAAAGGGACGGCAGCGCGATATCCCTGAGCAGGGCACGGGAATCCTCTTCAGAGCAGGAAGAGACCGGGGAATACACCTCGCGGAAATAATCCGCGAAACAGGAGACAATTCCTTCTGGCTCAGTTACACACACACCATCTGTTTTCTCAATCAGCGGGACCACACGATTCGCTCTCTCCTTTTTGTCCAACCACGCTATCAGTTTACCAGCCTTATCACCCACATCATACAGTCGCCCCTGTTGCTCTCTACTGAGGCCCCTGACCGCCTCCGTGACGAGGGCCCTATAGGCCGCTTGCTTGAGTTGGAGGACATGTAGTGCAGCATCCGTCACCCCACCTTCTAGATTACCCTCCAACTCGGCTATTTCAGCCTCCACCCGGGTCACCTCCTCCCGCTCGCGCCTCCGGGCGTGGGAAATAAGGGATAGGGCCTCCCCTCTGAGTACTGTCTTGAAGGCCTCCCACAGGGAGATAGCCGAAGGCACGGACCCCACATTCTCATCAAAATATCGCTGCAGGGATTTAATCAAGTCAGCGCGAATGGTGGGGTCGCGCAGGTACCAGGAATTGATTGGGACTACCCTACCCTCACCCCTCGGAAAGACATCGAAATGTAACAGGAGCGGGGAGTGATCCGAGATACCCCGTGCCAAATGGCGCACCTCTCCCACCCTCCCGACATAGGCCGCCGGGACAAGGACATAATCAAGCCGTGAGAGACTACCATGGGCCCCCGAGTGGAAAGTGTACTGCAGCTGCGTGGGATGTTTTAAGCGCCAGAAGTCCACCAATCCCAGTGTATCCAAGAGGCCGGATAGCCACGCCTGTGCCCGGGGGAGGTCCCTAGGGGGGTGACGATCCACAGTCCCAGAAACCACCGCATTGAAATCCCCCCCCACCACCAGAAGCCCCCCCGGAAGGCCAAGGAGGAGGCGCCCCAGGTCTGCAAAGGTGGTCGACTGCAGCCCCGGTGGGACGTATACTGACACTAAGACAACCACTTTGCCCTCCATTCTCCCCACCAAGACAGTGTAACGTCCCCTATCATCGTGGAGCACCTCATCAATTTCCAACGGGAGCGAGTTCTTTACCATGATGCCCACACCCCTTGAGCCTGACGTGAAGCCCGAGTGGGCCACTAGGCGGTAGCCACGCCGATTCATGGCACAGAAGGAATTGCCAATAAGGTGTGTCCCCTGCAGAAAGACTACATCGGGCGAGAGTCGCTTCAAAAACTGCAGGACCACACCTCGTTTGATCCTGTCCCCCAGTCCATTAACGTTCCAAGACAACAAAGTTAATTCCCTACCCCCCATCATACACAGAAGCCATCATTCGTCCCCCCGAGAGCACCTTAGAACCAACACAAAAATAAGTTTGCCTTGTGATAAAAACGAACAAAACCCCATCCCTGCCCACCCACCCCAACAGAACTCCCCCCTCCCTGCACCCCTGCATGAGCCCAAACAGCCCCCCCAACGTGCAGTGTGCCTGTCGCTCCATAGATAGTTAAACTAACTAGACCCCCAGAGGAGGAGGGAGAACCCCCAAGAGACCCTACACAACCTCCATAGGAGGGGAACTTACACGAACAGACGCATGGTCAAAAGTGGCATAATTTTCGTCCTGAGCGAGGCCTAATATTAGTCCCTCAGTCCTGATCCGGCGAGCCCTCTCCCCCCACCGCTCCCCCCCCGCCCCCCCGATCCCGATCCCCAGACAGAGTATCCAGCCAGTCCCCGGCCGCTTCGGGACGATCAAAAAAGTGCGTGCGACCATCCACCTCCACTCGCAGCTTAGCTGGGAAAAGCATGGCGTATTTGAGGTTTAGGTCCCGAAGACGGCGTTTGACACCGAGGAAGCTCAGTCTCTGCTTCTGGACCGCTGGGGTGAAATCAGGATAAAAATTAACGTCCATATTTTCAAGTCTAACCGGTCCCTGCAGTCTGGAGGATTGCAGGATAGCGTCTCTGTCCCGAAAATTGAAAATCCGGGCAATGAGAGGTCTCGGAGGGACTCCGACCTTAGGCCTTCCCCCGGGAACCCTGTGGGCCCTCTCCACAGCGAAAAATTTACTCAGCCCCCGTGGCTGGAGATGGGTAACAATCAGGTCTTCCACGAAGAGGTCCGCCGCCGCCTCCTCACGTCCCTCAGGCACCCCGATGATGCGGATGTTGTTCCTCCGTGCCCGACTCTCGGAGTCCTCCAGGCGGCGATCCATCAGCGCACTCGCCTGACTAAGCCGGCGCACCTCCGTTTGTAGGGCCGCCACATCTGTCGTAAGGCCAGATGCGGTGTGGGCCAAAGAATCGACTCGGTCGTTGGTTTTGGAAAGATCGGCCCTTACCAGGCCAACATCCACGAGGACAGAGTCGATCTTCTGCGCCAGTGTATCGAAACGCTGGCCCACCGAGGCCTTCATCTCGGCGATGGCGCCCATGACATCCCGCAGAGTCAGATCCGTGGGCAGATCGGGGGCATCAGTAGGGCCCTCAGGGGACCTGCGTGGCACCACGGGAGATCCCTTCTGGAGGGTATAGCGGTCCATGCTGTTGGACTGATGGACTGCGCCACGCCGGGTCGATTTTATCTTTGCCCGGTCACCATCTTGTTTCGTGGCCATGGTCCCAGTCTCCCGGTCGCACCAGCCACGTCGTGAAGGGCAGGCAAGCCGGTTAACGGGCTCCGGGGGGGGGGGCCACCTCAGATCTGCGGGGTGGATCACAGCCGGCAGGCAGGCAGGGTCTCCCAGCGAGGCCACACCAACACACAAAGCCCCGCGACCCAACCTCGCAGAGACAGCAAGGGGGGTGCGAAAGCGAAAGTGAAAGTGCGGGGTACGCGAGTCGCCAAGCCCTGCCTGCCGCTGTTGTTCACTTTGTCACTGGATCGCCCCACAGCTCAAATCCGGGGTTCGGCGAGGAGAAGGCCGCAAACCTCAATCGGTGCTCACGCCGGTGTCCGAGGTCCGATTTGGAAGCGGGAAACGGGTGCCACCTCAGCTCAGGCTCACCAACACAGTCCCCTCATCTGGGACAGGATAATTTCAGGATAGTCGTAGGAGGTCGCGGAGGTCCTCGGGAGCCTCGCACCTACGCCCCCATCTTGGTTGCGCGCTAGGCTCCTCCCCCGACAGTATGTAATTTTAATGATGCAACGCTGTAAAGCGGATGGTTCAAAATTAGATACTTTAATAAAGAAGTTTACAGGACAGCAATTATCAATTTCAGGAAAAACTTTTGTAACAGTTGCAATAATTTTCCATGATGGACCTACTGTAACTTCTGGTCATTACACAGTTTATCTTAAATGTGAAAAAGGCTGGACACTGTGTAATGATTCCCAATTGATTTTTAAGCAACGTTTGCCTTTTGATTTAGCAAATTCCTATCTAATCTTCCTGAAACCTAAATTTTAGAGAGATTTGGCAACATCTGGACAAAACAATTTTACCATTTTATTGGATTACCATTGGAATTTTCAAAAAAAATGATTTTACAAATTACCATTTGGCCTAATGGAAAGGTAACCAATTGTAATGTGGACTTTTTCAATTTTTAATGAAACTTTGGACAACCAAAAATTTAGAAAAAATCGGTAACATCTGCATAATTTAAATTTTGGAATGTTATTGGATTGCCATTGGAAATTTATTCAAAAAAGATTTTTAAAATTACTATTTGGCCATGCGGAAAGGTAAACAATTCTATTGTGGACTTATTTAATTATTAATAAATCTTTCGGAAACCAAAATGTTACAGAGAATCGGTGAGATCTGTACAATTTAAACTTTAGATTTTTATTGGATTACCATTGGAAATTTAATCAAAAAAGAATTTTAAAATTACTATTTGGCCTAAAGGAAATGGAACCAGATGTATTGTGGAGTTATTTGAGATATATTTTTGTGATTATACTTCTGAAACAAAAATATCAGACGGTATTTTAAAGAAATAAGTATTGATATTAGATGATATTTTTTAAGAATATTATGCATTTCTATAAAGTTATGTTTATGCAAAAAGAGATTGTGGGCTTTTTTAAAACAATCTTTGAGATTGTTAATTTTTTTTTTGCCCGCTGTTAAATGATGAATGCAATTGCTTTCACAATTTATAGTGAAATGCAATATATTCTGAAAACAGCAAAAAAAAAGGCAAAACATTTTTTTGAAAAATATGTAAATGTGTACTGTAATATAAAATGTTTTATTAAATATTAATACTTTTTTCTTTTTTTTCAGATTGAGATAGAAAATTTTCGAAAACTAGAACCATTTTTAAAGCAATTAAAAAAATATTTAAATGAATAAATATTTTTTTGAGTGGGTATGGTAAGTCAAAAATATCATGGTCCCTTTTTTCCACTTCTCCACAATCACATTTTCAGTTTTTCATTGTAGTCTCTCAAGGACCTTGTAATGTGATAATTGATTTTTAGTGTTTTTTAAAAAAAAAAACAATAATTACGCGTACCGTACGCGTACGGTAAAAAAAAAAAATCAAAAAAAACTTTAAAAACATATATGAAAAATAGATGAAAGGTAAGGTTGGCTCTTAAAAGAGCCGTTGTGTTCATGCAGGGACAGAGGAAAGAAAGAATGGGAATATTAGACGGTACGACAAATGTGCTGATCTATTTTATTGTTCACTAGGGAAATACTGGTCTCCCTATAACAAATTAGATCATGACAAGTGGTGCACCGTATTTCAACCCTCAGAAACCGAGGGTTAATTTCCTGAGGAGAAGAAAAAGGAGATGCTCCCACCACAGATGAAGGGCTCACCTGACCTGCAGAAGAAGGACTCAGCCCTGTAGATGATGGTCCAGGCTGAGCTGCTGTGGATGTGCTTGGTTGACTTACTGAAGGGTTACCTTCAGTATGTCGAGCATGTGTCCTTCTGTGTACATCCTTAAGGTGTCTCAACATGGTGTGATTCCCGAAGGAATACTTCTTGTTGGGATTCCCTCTTGAAAGTACACGCTTACACAGCTTACAAGTCACTAAGGGTGCATTTACCTTTTGCTGGCCCTCTGGAAAAGAAAAATACTCCCATATGAAAGAGGTCTTTTGTTTCCTCGTTCTCTGCCTCAAGGTAGTGCTGCTAGCCTCACTCTCAGAAGGGCTCTGCTGTTCTGCCATCGTATCACAAAGACAACCCAGCTCCTTCTCCTAAGAGATCACAAGCAGAAATGAGGGGAATGGGTGTGGTGTAGGAGAGTTCTAGAACTGAAAGTAGTTTCAACCAATCAAAAGTTGTGTTTCATGATCACATGACCCACCGTATGCTTACGGTGCGCTTACGGCAAAAGTACGCATGCGCGTAAAAAAGACACGCGCACGCGCAAAACAGGCACGCCCCTTCACTTCCGCGCAACGTGCGCGTGCAGCGTACGCGTTACGCGCTGTGCGCGCGTGACGTGCGTCTACGCAAATTGCGTAAATGAACGCAAACAGCGTAGAAATCTAACGTAATTAAAGCAAGACGTGCGCTTACCGTACGCGCACGTTAAAATAAAAAAAAAAATAAAAAGGAAAAAAAATAAAAATAAGTAATACTAATAAATTTTATCTGTTTATTTTAAAAAAATGGTAAAATAAAAACATATTGTATAATTTTTAAAATTTAACCATAGTCTTTAAAAAAGGATAGAAAATTAAAATATGTAAAAAAAAAGAAAAAAAAAAAATAGCATTTAAAAAACCTTGCAAATTCACTGAAAAAACCATGGGTTTCACTCACGTTATAGTTAGGAATTAGCATTTAAAAAACCTTGCAAATTCACTGAAAAAACCATGGGTTTCACACACGTTATAGTTAGGAATTAGCATTTAAAAAACCTTAGAAATTCAATGAAAAAACCAAAGGTTTCACACATGTTATAGTTAGCTGGACATTTCACTCGTAAAAAACCATTGAAATTCCCCCGTTATAGTTAGTTCAGCTAACTATAACTCGCGCGCCCGCAATGCACTACTGATGACGTCACATATTACATCACTCATGACATGGTCACTGACATCACTCATGACATCACTGATGACATCTCAAATGACATCACTGATGACATCACTGATGACATCATCCTTGTGATAGAGTGGCAGACCTCCTCTTCCCCTAATATAACCATTGAAACACACATTCAAAAATAGAAACTAAAATGTTCAAAATAATGAACATATCAATATCAGTTACAACAACCTAATCAGTAATTCTAAGAACCACATACACATACAGTCATTCACCAACAGTCCTCTACAGTCACTCATACATGTACTCACTCATCATATGTATTCATACACCTATACATCCTGTTACACAACACCACTCATCCATAGAGTTACTCACACACATAGTCACTCATGCTAATAAAGAATCAAACATCCATTTACTTGCATATACAGTTATACACACAACACCACACTTACTTCTACAGAAACTTACATATACTTACTCTTTTAAACAATAACTTATAGAAACACATACTTATTCATACAGGAACTCTTCCAATCTCTCACTCTCACATATACTCACTTATATACACCAATAGTCACATACACTAGTTTAAAACATATGTAGTTACTCATAAAGACACTATAGAGACAGTCATTCACTCACTAACACACCCATGCACACACTCATCCACCCATACAGTCCTGCACACATGCTGTATTCAACACATACAAACAGTGAGTCACTCATTCATGCACCTATGCACTAAGTAATACCCCCCACCGAACCATACAGAAACTCAGACACTCATACTGATAAAAAACCAACTAATAACCTATATAGACACTCATGTAGCTACTCACCAACCCATGCAGCCACTTATACACAAAGTAAGAAACTGATACAGATATTTTCATATTTAAAGATTACTCAGTAAGCCATGTATTCACTATGATACACTTAATCAGTCAGTTACACCAAAAAAATTTCCAAAAAAAAGCATCCATTTAGACACTTATATACCCATTTATTCTTCCATTGAGATATACATAAATATAAAACATATTTAATATTCAGAAAAACACACAATCTATATGTTTGCATGAACTGTAGAGTATTTTTAAGGAGAAATTTGGATGTTGAAAAAGGTTTAGTTAATGGAGCTATGGGAAGAGTTGTGGGTTTTATTAATTATCAGAAAAAAGATGGAATTTTATTTACTCTGTGGCCCTCTAGTGGGCGTTACCACATTGGACATAGGCATTGTGGGATGCGTAGTCCTAGCAGCGAGTGTCAATCTCCCCTGAGTGGGTGTGCGGTCTGTGACCAATAAATCTATTATTTTCCTTTAAATAAAATGTTGTTTTTACTCATGCAACGAGTCAAGTGCTGTTTGCGATTTCTGGCCCCGAAGAAGAAGCGTCAAGCTTTGAAACGCGTTGGCCCGATTTGTTTCTGGGATTGGGAGCAGACGGAGTGATAATACGCCGGATGGCAGGCAAGCTATGATCAAAACAGCTACAATATACATCTGACATATAACATTAGCAGACATCAGGTGGATTTCCTAGATACCAGTATCGCGATCCAAGATGGCAAACTTATTTCCAAACTCCACAGAAAGGACACCGCAGGCAACAGCCTACTACATGCCCTCAGCTCCCACCCTGAACCACTCAAATGGAGCATCCCTTATGGGGAGCTTTTGAGAGCC
>NC_140581.1:1137565731-1137840731 GCF_964204655.1 Triturus cristatus
GATCTATCATGTGCGATTGAGCCTGGTCATGGCCACATGGGTGGATGAACTGACAATCTTCCTTTGTGCATCTCTGTACTGCAGGGCACCAGCTGTCCATCGACCGTTCTCAGACCTTGCAACCATGCAGTAACGCAACTGCATCAGATGGTACCGCTTCACCTGGCCACTGATTGAGGAGTTGGCAGAGCAGTTGATGCCACATCTGCTACCTGTCCAGATATACCCTACAGCACTGACCCCAGAGGTGAAGGTGATGGCAGCCCTGCACTTCTTTGCTACTGGTACCTTCCAGTACACTGTGGCTACTGCTGGTGGCATGTAGTAAACGATGTTTAGTCGGGTGCTACGCGATGTCTTGGAGGGGATGTTGCATTTCCTAGACCTTTACATCAAGTTCCTTAGCCCAGCTGAACTTCCGGAGATAAAGGATGCCTTTTATACACTGGGGAGGATGCCGAACTTCATTGGATCTATTGATGGTACACATGTGGCCCTGATACCACCAAAGGCACATGAGCAGGCATACCGGAACAGGAAGGACTACCACTCCATTAATGCTCTGGTGGTATGTCTAGCTGACATGTCCATCACACATGTGTGTGCACGGTTCCCTGGTTCTGCGCACAATGCCTACATTATGAGGAGTAGTCGCATTGCAACGCTGATGTCACAGATGCCAGCTCAGCATGCCTGGCTTGTCGGTGTGTACTGACTGTTTCTCATTGTAAGTGTTTGTCAATGTTGTATTCCACACTCCTACAAAACTCAGCTACTTGTTCATTTTTGTGTGTGTAGGTGACTCCGGACACCCCAACATGCAGTGGTTGCTGACACCCCTCAGGAACCCTGTGACACCAGCCGAGCTGCGCTACAATGAGGCACATGGTCGGAGCAGGAGGGTGATTGAGCGGACATTTGGCCTACTTAAAAGCCGCTTTCGCTGCCTGGACAAGACCGGTGGGGCCCTCCCATATGAGCCTGCAAAGGTGTGCAAAATAATCCTTGTATGCTGCATGCTACACAACATGGCAGTGCAGAAAGAGGTGCCTCTCATTCAGGATGACGATGACCAACCGCCGGCACCTGTGGAGGATCCCGGGCTTGGCCAAGATGCCAGTGATGATGAGGATGAGGGTGACGTCCTCTCACAACTCATCAACAACTTCTTCGGCTGAATGTGAGTTTCACGTGTTGTTATGTGAATGTATGAAGGTAGCCTGGAATGTGTTGTGGCAGCTCTGTTGCTGTCTGAGTGTGTCTGTGTGCCACTTGACTGGATGCGTGCAGTGATGTGTCCATTCAGGTAGTATGTACTCCACAATAGGGTAGTACTGCTAACTTGTTTTTGTGTAGGTTTCTTGCGACATGTTTTGTGCATGTGTATTGCATTTCTCTCCTGTTTTGCTGTGCTTTTGACTGTGTCTTGTGTCTGTCCTTCCCAGGATACTTTGCCTGTTGTTTGGTCAACACTGACCCCCAACACCCAGAAGCCAACACCAGTGTGGAAGTTGTCAATTCCCATCAACTGATGCACCACACATCCCTGGACTTCAATTCTCCAACACTTTGTGAGCGTGTGTCCACTGTTACGTAGTATTACCGTGCAACTATTGTGGAATAAACGTGTTGCTGATGTGTAATTAACCTGTGCTACGCTTTGTTATGTGCGTTGTCTGTCTTCCCACATCTGAGTGACATCTGCTTACCTCACCTGTGGACTTGGTACCACTGACTGGGGTTGGTGTTGTGTCTGTGCATGCCAATGTGTTTCAGGTCAACATCATTGTGTGGGATGAGTAACATGGCCATGGTGAGTATGTGTTGTGGTGCCATAGTGGTGTGTCTCCCTCACATGTGTCACATCACCATGACTTACCTTACGTTGGTCACATTGTTGCAGTATTTGGCATGCACCGTGTTGTGAAGCAGATCGACATCTCCCTGAACATGACAAGTTGGAAATACAACAGAGGCAACTATGGTGTACTGGTAAGTTTATTTTCAAACATGTGTGAGGGAAGTGCACAGGATGGTGGGTGCTGCACATTGTTTTTGGAATCCAAAGTTCACATTAGAGTTGGAAGTGCTGGTAGGTGAGATGTCCAGAGTAAAGTCCACAGTCATCTGCTACTTTGGCCCAACATGAACCCTCCATGTCATGTGGGCGAGTTGTGTGTGATTGGACAAGGTGAATGGGTTGCGCACAAAGAACATTGTCCAGAACAGGTTTAGAGTCCCTGGGGGATGGGCTGGGACATCTGCCTCTCACATGTCCTTCTTCAGACGACCCCTCTTCTTCCGGGGGGATCCTCATGTGCAGGCCTCTGCGGTGCAGAGGACTCTCTGCCAGAGTCCTCCTCCCTCCCTGTGGCGCTGGCAGATGGTGTTGTGACAGATTCTGTGGCCACATAGGGAGGTGTGGACAGGTTGGTGTTGATCTGGCGGAGGCATTGGAGTATGTCCCGATGCACTGCAGTAAGGGCATCCCACTTGGCCTCCATGCGGGCATGGTGGGCGACCTGCTCGTGTTGCATGTCCTTGAGGATCCCCACTACCTTTCCAAATCCTCCAGTGCTATACTGATATGCATCTATTATGCGTGCCAGGTGGGGGTCATCATGCAGTCCAGACCCCTCTGCAAGAGGTGCCCTCTGCCTCCCACTCCTTCCAGCATCCCTATCCACACGGGCAGGACCAGCAGCGGGACGCACAGGTGACACTGGGACCCCTTGGGTGGTGCTGCTGGTGGTGTTTGCTGTAGCTTCCTGGGGTCCTGTGTCCCTGTGCTGTGGGTGTTCATGGGCCTTGGTCTGTCCGTGTTGGCGGGGGTGCCCTGTCGATGTCCAGATGCTGGAGGCGTGGGTACAGCGGGTGCAGATGTTGATGCTGCTGGTGCTGCATGATGGCTCACACCGGAGGTGCCAGGTTGGTCGTCGTCATCCGAAGAGGACAGAGAGAGAGTCAGACCAGAGAGCTCAGTGTCCGTCAGAGTCTGGGCCGGGTAATCCTCATCATTTGGTGCTGGGTGCCCAGCACCACCTGTGTTTGGAAGAGACACACGATGTGAGTTATGTTTATACATGCATTGATGGTTCACAAACATGACATTTTCTACTTTTCAAACAGATGCCTGCCTGTACACTGCTTTTTCCCAGCTTGTCACGGACAGAGTTTGATATTGTTGTTGGCCATTTCCCAGCATGACCTTGTGCTCCCCACAACAGAGCCCAGTGTCAGACATCTTGGCAGTCCCTTCCCACTCCCTGTGACGCAAGTATGGTTCAGTGTGAGCTTGCTGGGCCATGTGGGAGGGTGTAGATTGTCTGTAACTGTGACTCCCATCATGCTCTTGGCTAAACACCCCTTCCCAGCATGCCCATACTTCCTTCCTCTTGACTCTGCTTCCCTGTGAGTGGGTGTGACAGCAATGGAAAGATGGCTGACTGTGCAGTCCTGGTGTTTGTGGTTGGCCATTTCGCAGCATGGCCTTGTGCTCCCCACAACAGAGCCCAGTGTCAGACATCTTGTCAGTCCCTTCCCACTCCCTGTGAGGCAGGTATGGTTCAGTGTGAGCTTGCTGGGCCATGTGGGTGGGTGTAGATTGTCTGTGACTGCGACTCCCATCATACTCTTGGCTACACCCCCCTTCCCAGCATGCACATACTTCCTTACTCTTGACTCTGCTTCCCTGTTAGGGGGTGTGACAGCAATGGCAAGATGGCTGACTGTGAAATCCTGGTGTTTGTTTGGCTACAAGTCCAATGAGAACCCCTGTGCTTCACACAGGAGCACCCAGTATGGGGTATCTTTTGCTGATATTTCAATGAGGTGTGTGTCAATGCATTCTACCCGGTGAGTTGTGTGGAGTTTGTGTTGAGTGGGGGGTGTCTCCACATGCTTGTAAGTATGGTCAGGGCTGTCAGCCCTCCTTCCCATCATGAAACGTGCTTCCATTGTAGGGCGTGCAAGTTGTCTTTCAGGATGTCAGTCAGTGGTGTCCTGCTTCTGATTTACACACAACCCCTAGCAGTGCCTTGTGCTCCCCACAGCAGGACCCAGTGTCAGCCATCTTGTCAGTCATTTTCCACTCCCTGTGATGTGGGCATGTTTCAGTGAGGTCTTGATGGGGCAATCATGAGGGGAAGCATTCTTTGTGACTACTGGCCCCATCATGCTTTTGCATACACTCACTTCACCTGCATCCCCACAATTCCTTCCTGTCAGTCAGCTGCACTGTGAGGTAGTGTGTTTGTGGTGGCAAACTGTCTGGCAGTGCCTTTTAGCTTTGTGCCACTGGCTTGCTCTATTTGTTTGTAGGTTGGTGCATGTCATGACACAGTTCCAAGTCACTATGAGATGGCAGGTATTGTGTTTGTCTGACTGGCATACACATCTTGGGATGATTATCTATTGGTTACTGTAGCTTTGCTTGCGGTGCATGGTTTCACTGTCCCCTTGCCACACAATCTTGGGTATGTTGTTTGTGTACTCACCAGGCTCTGGGATGTTTGTTAGGCCATGGACGCTCTCTGGTGATAGGATGTCCCGCACCTTCTCCTCCATTGTCCTGAAGTAGACTGGTTTGGCAGGAGGGCCACCGCCAGTGCACTGACTCAGGGCTTGATCTTTTTCGATGAGTTTCTTGACCCTCCTGTGCACGTCATATCACCTGTTCTGGATATCGTCCTTTGTGCACATTGCTGGTGCTTGAGCGCTCACCTTGTCCACAATCCTCACCCACATCTTTGTTTTCTGTGACATGGGGGTCCTTTGGACCAATGTACCAAACAAATGTGGCTCTACTCGGATGATCTTGTCTACCAGCACTTCTATGGAATGGTGATGGGTGGTGGTGGTGAGGGATGTGTGTGTGAGGGTGCAAGTGAGGGTGGCTTAGTGTTGGTTTTGCTGGCTGTATGTCTGTGTGCTTTTGGATCAGGTGCTAATGGTGTGTGGGTTGTGTGATGTGTGAGTAGTGAGTGTGTCTGTGGTTGCTGCGTAATGGTGTTTGCTGCTGGCTGTGTCTCCTGTTTGCAAGGGATGGTGGTAGTGATTGTAGTCCTTTATATAGTTGGAGTTGTGGGTGTGTCTTTGTCCCATGTTTTTTTATTTGGTATTTATTGGCTTTGTCATTGCTTGTTTGGTCCTTTTTTTGTTTTTTTTCCTTTGGGTTTTGTAGGCATGAAGGAGACGTTCAAGTGACTGAAACGGACGCTGCTGTTGTCTCATGCGGGCTTCTCTGCCTCATTCACGCTGCCTATCTTCTGTGTTTGATACGCGTCGGTCGCGAAGGTCTCTATTGCTTGTTTGCCCGGTTTTCTGTGCGTGTTGGTTGTGCGGCTTGGTCTCTGTGCGAGTCGGTCTGGTTTTACACGCATTGCATCGTACTGCGCGGATCGGACATCGCAGGTACGGGTCAGTCGGGTTCATTCCGGGTTCGTGTCGGTCGGTGAAATTCGCGCCAGTTTTCCGGCCGGATCACTATTTTTCCTACGGCTCGGTCGTACGGCTTGTATTCCGTACGTGTCGGTTGTAATTCACTCGCGTTGCATCGTACTGCACGGTTCGTACGGTGCTGGTCCGTGTCGGTCGGTTTTCGGTCCGGGTCCGTGTCGGTCGGTTCGTTTTGCGGCCGGTATCGGAATCGGCCCCTGAGTATGAGTTACTATCTATATGAATCGATGAAGTGGTGTTTGTATAAGTGTGTAGCTAAGTAAAGGTAAGTATGATCCATTGTTTGCATATGTGAGTAGGATGAATTCATAAGTGATTAGGATGTGTGCTGGTGTGTAATGTCGATATAGGTGTATAAATATATTTGATAGTGTTCTAATGATCTTTGACAGCATGTATAAGTGAATCTATAGGTAAGTGATTAGATGTGTGTATAGATCTTGGAATCACTGAGTGGGTGTTTAAAAACTTGTATTGGTGTGTCAATGGATTCAAATATGGCACTCTGTATTTTACAGTGAGTGATGAAAGGTTATACTAGTGTATGATGAGGTGTATCTGATTGTCACGTGGATGATGTCATCAGTGATGTCATTTGAGATGTCATCAGTGATGTCACTGACCATGTCATGAATGATGTAATATGTGACATCATCAGCAGTGGATTGCGGGCGCGCGAGATGTAGTTAGTACAACTGACTATATCGGAGGAATTTCAATTGTTTTGTACGAGTGAAATGTCCAGCTAACTATAACACCTCTAAAACCTATGGTTTTTTCAGTGACTTTCTAAGGTTTTTTAAATGCTAATTCCTAACTATATCAGGTCTGAAACCTATGGTTTTTGCAGTGAATTTCAAAGGTTTTTTAAATGCTAATTCCTAACTATATCAAGCCTGAAACCTATGGTTTTTTCAGTGAATTTCAAAGGTTTTGTAAATGACAATTTTAATGTATTAATTGTTATACTGATTTTTTTGATACTGATTTACTACATTTTTTTAACTATTTATTTTTAGATATTTTATTTTTTTAATTACATTATAATTACATTATACATTACAATACAAATATACTTTCTCAGAATGAATTACTTTAGTTTAAATACTTTGCAAATAGGCAATAGAATTTTAAGTACAGTAGTTACAGTTGTTGCAATGGGCAACACAATTTCAAACACAATGCAACATTGAGCTCAATGTGAATTTCTAGTCAAATGCAATTAGTTACTTTATGGATTACTTTTCTAACCACAGGACTGGATCCTAGATTCAGTCCTTGGACATCTCCTGCAAACAGTTGAGTAAAAGCGTTTTGGTTACAGTAGTGTTTTTTAAGGAATATTATTGTATTTTAAAAGTTGACACTTAGAAATTTTTTCACATAGAATCACCAATGTTATCCTATGGCAGAAAATTCACTTAGCAGGTAAGTAGTGTTATCGTTAGTTTTTCTTACTCAGTGGTGGATCCTGGATCCAGCACTGATGCATCTCCTGTAAACAGTTGAAAGAATGTGTTTAAGTCATACAGAAGATTTTTTAGGAATATTTTTAGTTTGTGAAAATAGACACTTAGAAACTTTTCTGCTGAAAACCACACAATGGATTCCTATGGAAGGAAATACAAGTTACTGGTAAGTACGCCTAAAATTACTTTTCAGGGTCACTGCTGGGCTAAAAGATGCAGCACTGGGTTCTCTCCTGATAACAGGTGAGTAAATTGGAATTCGTAGTTCGGCTGATTTTAGAGGAATATTTGTACAATGGTGAAGGAAGGGGACGGGGTCTGATGTGACTTATGCAAACACGCCCTGTGGCGCGTTTTAAGTTGGGAAATTAATTCCTCTTCAATCCTGCGGTCCAGTGGGGGCCAATTAGCCCACCAGGTACCTCCAGTATGCGGCAGGGAGCTGCGTTGCCGAGAGGTGTTCAGAGGCCACGCCCCTTTTTACAACACTCTGCAACGCAGCTCTGTGGCGCTTAGTGGAGGTTCCTGGTGGGCTAGTTGGCCCCTAGGGGACCTCTGGATTGAAGAGGAATGAATTCCTTAACTTAGAACGCGCCACAGGGCGTGTTTGCACACATATCACCTCAGGCCCCGCCCCCTACCTTCACCACTGTGCAAACACGCCCCATGGTACGTTTTAAGTTGGGGGATTAAGTCCCCTTGAATCTTGAGGTCCCCTGGCGGCCAACTAGCCCACCAGGTACCTCCAGTAAGCACCACGGAGCTGCGTTGCAGAGATGTATAAAAAGGGGCGTGGCCTCATTACACCTCTCTGCAACGCAGCCCCCTGGCGCATCCTGGTGGGCCAGTTGAGTCCAGAGTGCTGCAAGGAGGGGGCGTGGCCTCCGGCCCGATCCCGTTTTTTTTTTTTAAGAAGGGGGGCTGTGTAGTTCCCCTTCTTATTCTAATTTATTGGCCCTTGGGACCCCATCCCCCAGGGCCTGCCCCCAATTAAAAAAATATAAAAATCGGGAAGGGGCCGCGTGGCCCACCTCCCGAGGCCATAATTTGCCCCGGGGACCCCATCCCCTGGGGCATTGCTCTTTTTTTTTATTTTGGAGGGGGGCTGCCTTGCCCCCCTCCTGTTTCCACTTATGGCCCCGGGGTCCCCGGGGCCATTTCTTTTTTTTTTTCAGGAGGGGGGCCGCGTGGCAACACGAATAGGAAGCAGGCAGCCAGGCTCCCTCCCCTAAGCCAATCACAATGCTGCAAGCAGCCTTTTGAAAGGTCTGAAGCGCCGTAACACGGTGCTCAGCCAGGGTCTAGAGGGGTGGGCATGTGCAGCCTGCATGGAGAAGGGAAAAGTGTGCATGATTGGTTTGGGCGGCCCGAGAGGGCTGATCAAACAGTCTGTGAGCACTCAGGAGTGGGCACACCACTCCTCCCCTGCCCTGCTCGGACAGCAAAGCAGCCCCGCCCACAATCCAACCTGCAACGTAAACATAAAATGGTAGTGATTACCATTTTATGTTTTTGCTTCTCGCACTGTGAGAAAGCAGTGGGGCGATGCTCCTCCGCCCCTGCTTTTCTTGTTGCATAATTTGTTCAACCTGCTGTGCAATTTGGTCCTCCTCTGCTGCATAATTCCAGTGGCCCTGGGTATTTGGGTGGAGGTTGAATGGTAGGTGCCATTGTCCTTGATGCAGATGTGGAACTTGTGTTTAATATTTTTTACAAATAGTATGATACATCGGAAGGAAAATGTGCAGCTTCACACAACTACACATTGTCTAATACATTGCCTAATAGAGCATCAACAGAACGCGAATACCACACTGCTGGTTTCTCCTGTACTCTCCCGAACTTACCTGTGGTATCAGGCGTCTCACTGCAGACAGCAATCAATTGAAGTGGCAGACACATTCCTGGTTTTCAGTCTTTACTGTGAATAAAAGCTACAGAGGTCTGGTAAATAGGCTGACTTCTCCCAAAGTCACATAAAATGGATTAGAAGCGGGCAAAACAATTCTTTAGAAAGACAGACCCAGAGGGCGAGAGACAAGTATGTGTGTTTCAGTCAGGTATGTCTGTGTGTCCATCTGTCTGGTGCGGGTGTGTGTCACTGAGTGTGCAAGAGTATGCAGAGCTGTATGTGTGTGGGGGGCCTCTGGGTGGCCCACTAATGTTTCAGTGGATCTTTGCTTCCCACCCCTTTTACTAAGACCCTGCTCAGGCTACTTTTATGCCCATGACAGCTTCATGAAGCACACAACATGGACCAATACATGGCATGAAATTGGCAACAAAGCCGAGCAAAAGCAGGAACAATCCCCTGGCAGGATGTGACCACAATATGGCTGATTGAATCTGGAAGCAGATGCCAGCAGTGGGTATTGTCCCTCTGAGTGAAAAGACATGACCTCCGCAGCACAGAAGACAAGGGGGGCCCTCCTCGTGAACCAAAGGGGGAGGGGAGAAGGGGTAAAACCAATGAATAAATCAACCAGCGAAGACCGGGGAGAAAAGAAAATGCTAAAGAGGACTTTTATTGGGAATGGGGGCAGTTCAGTCTGCAGGAGCAGTCCCCCTTCAGCACGCCGAACACTTTCACACACAATAGCTTTTTTAACAGATGGGAGTCCCAGTGAAAGAGGCCGGCCCTTCTGCAGAGGCGAAGCCCCTGTTTGTTTAGTCTGCTCCGGCAGGTGTCTGCAGAAAGGCTGTCCAGCAGGTTAAATGCCTCAGTGGCAGCTTAATGCAGGCCCATCGCCGGCTCAGCGGCGATTGGTTTTATTGGCAGATGCTGATCTGGTTATGTTGCTGGTAAACCCTATCTATGGAGGTAGAGGAGGAAAGGGCGGGGATATATTCAGAGTGATAGGCACTCGCACGAGCTATGAAAACCTCGTTCAGACGCACCTTTCACAAACTGCAAAAAAATCCGCCCCTTCCGGCGCCGGTGCGTCACTTTTTCCCATATTAAAAGTGACGCACTGGAGGCTCAAGGGGTTTGTAAATAAGCCCTAATGGTCTTTTTGCTTGACAGTAAAGAAAGACGTGATTCCGTTTGCTTGTGGCCAGTTCTGTCCCCACTATAAGCACACACGTTTTGAAAGCATGCCCCAGAGGTAAGTAGAGCAGCACCTGGTTGTAAAGTTTGTGCGATTCAAGGATATGGTTTCACATGTGCACCGTATCTCATATAACCAAAGTTCATCCTTACAAAACTCAAACTTTCCAAAGGACACTCACTCACAAAACTAGTCACAACTAGGTTTGACTATGTTTGATGTACGTTTTCTATTTTATTCGGTCATTTCTGTTCGTTTACTTGGTTTTAGATTCAGGGCTTACAGGGAGTGCAACCTTGGTGTACTTTGTCTTGCCAAACAGCGATATTTTTCGTCATATATACATTTTACGCATCGAGGTGTTTTTAATTATGAACCTACGCAATACACAGCTACAGTTTTAAAGGCGTGCGTGTGCTGTAGGGGATACATTTCACCTGCTTGCTTATTGTATGCAAAAGTCGAGCACTTTCTCATCTGTCAAGCAATCACTCCGGCGAGAAAGACGAGTGGGTTCGATAACCGTGGGTGATTGCGCAGTCATTTGCCCCGTTCCTAAAGCGTGCACAAATCCACTTGTTCTGCATTCACAGTCAAGAAAATGGCAACAATTGTGACTCTGGAAAGCCTGCGACCCGTAGAATCGCAGCCAACAAGAGCCAAAGAAGCCTGTGCTGCGAAATGGCCATAAATACTAATTGCGTCTTTTGTGATGGAGATTCGGGAGGACACTTGTGGCACAAGGCAGATGAAGCGGGGGCCCAGTCTATTGTCGCGGGAATCAAATGTCACTTAAAACTGTACCGAGGCTATACTTTCTCACAGCCAGTCCTCACTAAGATAATTGCATTGCTCCCAGGGTGGTCCACTTAAGTATTTTGACTTTTGTCTCCCGATCCATTATTTAACTCTGACACCGCACACGCACGAACATTCGGGCGGGAGGGGCCATTTTGAGAAAGCAACAGAAAGCGCTCCTCTCGGCTTCAGAGTTAATTCACTCCCATCTCTCAAATGTTTAAACGTGACAGACCGGCCGAGACAATGCTTTGAAAATATGTGTTTAAAAAAAAAGCAACAGGATTGTTCGCATTCCACTGACTGCTTATGGTGGCATGAACACCCGACGACACTGTAAAGACGAAACCTCCCCATGTAAATGAAATCAGAACCTGTTGATGAGATGTCAACAACGAGGGCTACTACAGTGTAGGGCGGCCAGATCGTGCGACCCAAAAACCGGGACGTTTCGCAAAAATAGAGGAAGGACTGCAAATTTATATCAATAAAGTGGCAAAGAATGAAATCCCTCATCCTCATAGAAACACAGAAGAGGCACTAAGAAAATAAATAGGATGTCATTTTTAAAACCAGCATCATACCCCTTAATTAAATTGCTTACTCAATACAGCTGCTAACTAGCCCTGCTTTGGAACACCTAAAAACAGAGCCTCTCACTGTTTTCAGTTTACCCTCTCAAAAAACCACGACATGAGCCACTTTTACCGAAATCTGTCGGGACAACTGTTGATACAAGCATTTGCAATGCAATAGGTCTCGCATTTACGAGAGTTTAAGCTATTGGCATTGTAAATGACAATGTCTTTTATTTATGTGTCGTTTAAAACAGATGAATAACAGGCATTGTCATTTACAATGCCAATAACTTAAACTCTCAAAAAGGCGCTCAACACCCGTCCTATACATTGTTTTAAAAAAAGTGATAGGAGAGAGTGTGTCCTGCCCCCAAATTAATATTTTAGCTGGCATTGTTTCTGGGGTAAGTAGTTTTCTGACATTGGGTATGCTTGGTGATAAAGATGGGACACGAAGCAAAAACGCAATCGTTAATTTTTGCATATAGATTACTGTTTAAAAAATTGGGCTGCCCGAACCATATCAATCTTCTAAAAGTGATGGCAGCACAGATTCTTCCCACATTGTCGTATGCCTTTGTCATCTGGTGCGGTAAAGAGGTTGAATTGTTAAACGAACTCCAGACGAAGGTTTATAAAGCTGTTTTCAACCTACCAAAGTTTGCTTCCCCAGCTCAGGTTCGGTTGGAATTTGGCCTTCAGAATCAGAAATTCCTGAGCATGAGCGGCTTCGTGAAGTTATGCCATGCATTTCACTCATCTGAGCCGGGGTCATTGAATAGTCTATGCTGGAAAGAAATTAAAAACCAGATGGATCAAGACATTCCAAATTCATGGGGAGCCCATCTGAGAAAATCAATGGCGGAACTCGACATACAAATGACATGGGACAGCATGGCAGACAGGGCAGTTTTATGTAAAATCAGTAAATAACGTAGCAAAGAAGAAGTCTTTCTTAGAAGATAAAATAACAACTTTGAAACGCCGGCGTGGGTGGGCTGTGATTAACTCTTACACATCCATAAAGCCTCATGCTTACTTAGTAACCCATTTCAGTGCTGAGTTAAAAAAGAGCCTTATAGATTACCGTTTGGGCATGCATGATTCGAAAGACCTACAGCCATCCTGGAAAAGCAACCAACAAGTAGCACACTGTCGCCTATGTGGTTTTTGTAATGAAACACTTACTCACCTGCTGTGTGCTTGCCCCGCAGTCAAGGATTTAAGGAGTCTGCTTTTAAAACCCATTTTTAATGAATTGAACATTCACACATGCAGGCAAACTGTGATACGTTGGTTGGAAGGGTTCTCTATAATCTTGGCCTGCTGGGGAGTAAAATTTCTGGCAAAAGTAAGTAGAGCTCCTAGGATTCATTTATAGAAATTCACATTTGTAGACTCCATATTTACATTTTAATATCTACAATTTTTGTCACTGATCATAATCATCGGTTAATCACTATTTACTTGCTCCAGCACCAAGGGGCCCTCTGGCTCGCATCTCCTAACTGAGAACCACGGAAGGCGCAACCCACCTGCGTCCTTGAGCGGTCAGCCCCCAGCCGTCGGTCCTTGTCCGCCATTTCTGGGGTGCACCCCTCTACCACCAGACTGCCAAGGAGGCTCGTATGACCTGGCGCCCTTGCCTCCCCAGCTGGTGTCCCCATTCTCCATGCGGAGAGCTTACCGTCTCTCCCCTCAGTGCTGGCCACGGGAGTATGTAAGAAGGCCTGCCGTTAACCCTGCAAATTAATGTTCTGTGGCCTCTTTTCCGTCACTCCCCTCTTATCCTTCCCTCCAAACCACTAATCTCAAGGACGGGTGGGTGGGAGATTAATAGATCCCAAAACGATCCAGGGGCCAGGTGAGGGAAAAGAGGATGTGCAACGGTGAACCCAATGCCTAAATAGCCCCCCGCTTGGCTCCACCCTTCGTTGCCTGCACTGGCCGGAAAAACATCACGGCCGACCCGGAAGCAATTGTGCTGGCCGGTAGCCAATCGGGCTACCCGGCCGAACTCTGGGGGTGTGGCGTGGGTCCAGGGGGCCGGGCCCTAAGGGCACGCTCGCTGAATCTCACGCTTTTCATAGAGCCCGGATCTCCTTGGATGTCCCCCGCCCCAACCGCATGTAATCCCACAATCAATATTTGCCAATCTAAGAGTGTGGGTAAAAAACGGCCTTGTTTAATAACAATCAACATTCATAAACATGAAAAAATTCATTTATAGAAATTCATATTTGTAGACTCCATATTTACATTTTAATATCTACAATTTTTATCACTGATCCTAATCATCGGTTATGCACTATTTACTTGCTCCAGCACCAAGGGGCCCTCTGGCTCGCATCTCCTAACTGAGAACCACGCAAGGCGCAACCCACCTGCGTCCTTGAGCGGTGAGCACCCAGCCCTTGGTCCTTGTCTGCCATTTCTGGGGCCCACCCCTCTACCATCAGGCTGTCAAGGAGGCTCGTGTGACCTGGCGCCCTTGCCTCCCCAGCCGGTGTCCCCATTTTTCCTTCGGAGAGCTTACCGTCTCTCCCCTCAGTGCTGGCCTCGGGAGTATGTAAGAAGACCTCCCGTTAACCCTGCAAATCAATGTTCTGTGGCCTCTTTCCCGCCACTAGGGTGACCAGGGCCCACAGGTCCTTCACCCTCCCCACCTGCAAACAAGTTATGAACAAATGACCAGATCCCCTTGATCCACACGTCTGTGCTCATGTCCGACAAATGCACGCCGCCTTGGTGAAACATCATGTCCCCTGTGATTAGTCTATGTGGAATATGACACAAGCGGCCCGGGCCTGAGCACAACTTGGCCAATTCCCCGTTGAGGCGCCTCACCGACACGTTCAAAGCTCGAGATCTGACTCCAGTGCCCCATGTTCTGCGAGGTATCATACAAGACCATGCAATCCGTGAATGAGGAAACGCTCTCCCCAGCCAGGTGAACTCGGTCAATAAGGCTTCCCTGACTGCCATGCGTCCCAACTCCACCATGTCGTTGCCGCCCAAATGCAGGATAACCAAATCCGGGGACTGATGTCCCTTGTGCGCCCGCATCTCCTCAACCAGCTGCCGCAGCTGTTGAATTCGCAGGCCCCCAACGCCTCGCCATAGGAACAACATTATTTTTAAACCCGGTGGTTTCGACACTCGCTTCTGCCATAGCCGGACTGTGGTACACTGCACAAACGAGTGTCCCAAAACCCATACCACCTTTGAGGACATACTAGTAGCAGGAAGAGAAATGGAAAAATCAGAATGGTCATACCAACATATTTGTCCGTTGTGCTACAGTAATTCGGGCCGCACACAGCGCTTAAAACAGGCCGATGACCAGCGCCCAACCTTTTTGACCGCCTCAGTTGGTAAGCCGGCGCCTGCTGCCAGAGTTGCCGCCCCAATTCTGAAAGAGTGTGAAGAATACCCCCTAGAATCCAGACCCAGACACACCAGCGCCCGCCCAAACACGGCCCTGAATTGATACTGTGACAAGCAGTTCCCTATTCATGTATAAACAGGGCCTGTCCGCCCCCTGATGGACGAATCGCCAAGTATGCTTTCATCCTGGCTACCGGGCAAATATCCGCCCCAGGAGCAGGGCACAAGCTAATCGTGGCCCCCCTACCCAACGGATCTGTCTTGGATTTCCTCAGAGCCACCACCAGACCCCCTTGGACTAAATTTGTGTCCTGCCACTGGAGCCCCCCGGCGTGATCTAATTTGGAGGTCCCCACCAATTCCCCCAATCAAAAAGCACCATAAAAGGCTAAGGAAAATGCATCAGCAGCCTGATTCTCAACACCTGGAATATGCACCGTTTTGAAAAGCAGATTGAGCTTTAAGCAAGCCAGAACTAAATGTTTTAACAGCCTCAAAACATGTTTACAAGTAGCTCCCTGCCTATTGATAGCTTCCACCACTGCCATGTTGTCTGACCAAACAAATACTGATTTGTTCTTAAAGAATCCAGCCCAAATGGTTACTGCCACTATAATTGAAAACAGCTCCAAAAAGGCTATGTTCCTGGTCAAGCCGCTCCCATGCCAGGACACCGGCCAATCGCCCCTGCACCAGTGGGACCCCAACACTGCTCCAAAACCAACGCTACCTCCTGAGTCAGTGAGCAAGCCCAAGTCTGTGCTGGATATTGCCGGCTCTAGACAGATTACCTTACCATTGAATTCACGCAGGAAACTACGCCATACCCTCAGGTCCTCCATCACATCTGACTGCAGTCAAAAGTGATGATGCTCTTGAGTCAACCCCACCATTGCCCGTGCAATTGACCTTGAGAAGGGGCGTTCCATTGGGATGATCCTTAAGGCAAAATTCAACTGGCCCACTAAAACCTGAAGCTGATGCAGCGTGACTTTGGGACCAGCCAGAGCAGAATCTATTGCTTGCGAGAAAGCCTGTACCTTGTCCATTGGTAACATTCCCCCACTACTGTGTCTATCTCAATGCCCAAGAAAGACATACAGGTAGCTGGACCCACAGTCTTACCGGGGGCCAGTGGCTCCCCCAGCTCCTCCAACATGGCTACTAGCTCACTCAAGGACTGACCACACTTTCCTGATGCTGGGGGGCCCATGATCATAAAGTCATCTAAGTAGTGTACTATGTCCCTGTGCCCTGTTCTGAAGACAAACAGCCACTGCAGCATAGAGCTGAACATCTCAAAGTACCTGCATGACACTGCACAACCCATTGGCATACATCTGTCATAATAAAAGCGGCAATTCAGCTGGAAACCTAGCAAATGATAATCATCGGGGTGCACAGGCAAGAGCCGGAAAGCTGACTCGATGTCAGTCTTTGCCATGAAGGCGTTGGGTCCTAAGTCGCGCAGCCTCTGTAGTGCCGTGTCAAAGGAAGAATATGTCACTGACACAGGGACGGATCTATGGCATCGTTCACCGATGCCCCCCCTTGGCGCTGATAAATTATGAATCATCCTGAACTGGCCTGGCTCCTTTTTAGGAACCACGCCCACCGGTGAACACACATATCCTGGCAATAGGGGAGCAGAGAGCGGACAAGCAACCCACCCCAGCACCCTTTCCTCATCGACCTTTTGTGACACCACTGTAGGGTGCCTGCGCGCAGACAATAGATGATTGCAATACCCCACTGGGGGCACCCCTTGTGCTGGAATGCGGAAGCCTGTGGAGAACCCTTCATACAATGTCTTGGCTGCCTTCCTGTCAGGGTACTAATTCAGCCAGAAAATCAGCCTCCCTATATCTACTGGCATGGGTAGTTTACTGTCGGGATGGTTTAGAATCCCTCCCTTTTTCTTTGGCCTTCTTAATACACTTAAACTCAGGATGAGAAGAGTGGCCGCAGTATGCACATGCATGTTTGAACTTACATGCCCCGGGGGGCCAGGTACAAGTTTATTGGTTAAAAGCCCAACACGTTCCTTTTTTCTCTCCTGCTCCCCCCTGAGAAGTCCGAAAGGGCTGTTTCATGGGCGCTTTGTTATTGACGCTCTCTAACCACACATTTACCTCTGTTTGGTCCCAACCCATGTCGGGGTCATCTACCTTGGCCCATCTAAAGTCCCTATCGTAATCCAGCCAAGCTATACCCCCGTACATTTTCTGTGCCTGTTAAATCTTATTCGCATAACATATCAGGGGTATTGCCAATTCCGGCTTCTTTTCCAACATTACTATGGAAAAAACGTTGAAACCAAACAACCAGTTAGTGATTGATTCTTCTACCCTTGGATTCCTAGCTCTGTAGGAACCTTCTTACCCGTCTTTCTCTCTAGCCTCCACTTCCCTCCTCTTTGGTCTATTTAAGGAGAATATATCAATAAATTCCCCCTTCCAAATCTTCTCTTTTGTGTTCAGCATAACATGCGCTGCCAACTTACCACGCTTAGATAACACTGAATCGTGACCACCAATTGCCTTTGACACGCTATCTACTTCTTTGCTTGAACACTCCCCCGCCTTACCTGCAGCGGACCCTGTCGTCACTGGTTGAGCGGGGGCCGCTTGACTCACCGCCTGAAGGGGCGCGTTCGCATCCTTTTCTTGCGCTTTTCCCAAGAGGGCCACCTGTTTACTTAGCTCGCTGAGCACACTCCCCATTCCCGTTGGTGAAGCCCATGGTGCTACCGTCGCGCCGCCAATCGGGTTCCCTACTGCAGGAGCACCTAATTGTGCCAAAAGAGTTGCCACAGTAGCCAATATACTAGCTGTGGCTGCTTGCCCCCCCTCCGCTGCTGCTCCCGGCTGTCCTGGGGTGGTGGGAACTACCCCACTCGGTGTCCCCCCCTGTGGGATTGGAGCTACCACTGGCCCCACCTCTGGTACTACGGGGATTGGGGAATTGGGGGCTGGCATCAAGGCCTTCAAAACCCCTTTAATCTCAGCCAGGATTGCACCCACATCATCCCGTCCCTCTACCAGTGGCACACTGACTGGCTGATGGGATACCTCGGGAGGAGGTGGAGGAGCCAGGTTGGGAACCGGTACTGAAGGTACCATGGGTATCGGGAGCTCGAGTCCTGGAGCAGTAGGCATTGGTGCTGGGGGCCCTGTAGGCAGAGGAAGCACTGGTCCTGGCAAGTTGGGAACTGGTGCTGGGGGACCACTAGGCAGCAGGAGTACCGGCTGTGGGGGCATTACAGGGGAAGCAGGTGCAGGAGGTTGCTCATCCGGTTCCCTGCCCCCCCTTCCTTTCTTACTCACCCTGGGATTCTTCACTAACGGAGGAAATGCCGCCTTGGGCGGGACTATGGTTCTACGAGGGCGGACCCTATCTGCTGGCTTGGGGACCTCATCACTATCTGATACCGGAGCCTCACCCCCTTGTTCCTCCTCACTATCATCATCTCTGCCCAATTTGGCTAACACTAGCCTCAATAGCTGTGTTATTTCAGAATCGCCCTCCTTTCTCTTCTGGTTGCACTTAGGTGGCATCCTATGCTTTTATTCAAGCTCACGTTCCAATTGGTGATGTCTACCAGAATCAAACCCAGCACCCCAGGCGTTATTCGCACCACGCTACAACAATCGGTAAAACAGTGCTACTCCTAAACATCCCTAAAACGCACGCGTGCGTTCAATCTGCACGCCCTAACCCAGCTGAGCAACCACGCTAGCACCCGCTACAACAATCGGTAAAACAGTGCTACTCCTAGCTGTGGATAAAGCAAACGCGCGCGTTCAATCCGCGCGCCCTAACCCAGCTGATGCAACCACGCTAGCACCGGATCGGTAAAACAGTGCTTATCCTAGACACGGATAAAGCACGCTGCTCTCGTGATCCCAATTATATAATCGAAACACGCGCTAGCTTAACTCCGCGCTAACTCAGTAACGGAACTGACACAACCAGATTTGCTCACTGAACCTTGAATTATGGGAGCGCTGCCCGGCTCCACGGATACGCTACTAACAAATAAAAGACGCGCGAAGTACAACTGTGCTACCGCTATTCAACAGGCTCGCTCGCCGCTGCTTTAACTGTCGCGCACTACCAAGCACTCCACACGTGGGCCCCAGACAGTTTAACAATAGTACATATACAGTGAAGCATCCGAGGGGCCCCGGACAGATGAACCCTTAACTATGAAATTCTTTGGCGTGCTGCTGGCCCGGCTCTACGGAACCTGCTACCCCTGCAAATAAATAAGCCCGCCGCACACTCAGCCGACGGGCCCCGGATCCCCCGAGTGAGGTGTCTAAACCCAAGAGCACAACCAAGGCGTGCCAACTATTGCAGGGAGACTACGGGCAGCCACCAGCATCTGGCAGGGGCAAAAGTCTCTCAAATCCCTTACTTATCACCGCACACCAGCTACCAGCAGCTGCCCAGCGCTCCCCAAAGCCCCCGACACCTCATCTCCGGATCCGCGATGCCCGAACTCACGATGACGATAACTCGCTACCACGCAAACCGCAACCACGAATCCACGCTGCAGACCGTGCTACGAAGCTCAAGAAGATTGATAGACCCCAAAATGATCCTGGGGCCAGGTGCGGGAAAAGAGGATGTGCAACGGTGAACCCAGGGCCTAAATAGCCCCCCCCCCCTTGGCTCCACCCTTCATTGCCTGCACTGGCTGGAAACACGTCACGGCCGACCTGGAAGCAATTGTGCTGGCCGGTAGCCAATCGAGCTACCCGGCCGAACTCTGGGGGTGTGGCGTTGGTCCAGGGGACCGGGCACTAAGGGCGCGCTCGCAGAATCTCGTGCTTTTCAGAAACTTTTACGGCAAGCCGATTTAGAGGAAACTAAAAAAGCATGAATAAGGTCGGCTTGGGTTTAGTTCAAGTATGGCAGCACTACACAAGCCCAGGTAATAAGCGGACTAAAAGCCTAACCAATCATGGCATGATTTGAATAATAGAAAAATTGTAGTTGATTAAATTTTAATGTAAAGTTCTGCATCTTTTTATAGGTACATCTTATCTTAACAGGACCTAGTTAATTCATTTTTGGGACAAATCCAGTCGTCTGAGTTCCTTGAAAAATCTAAATAATAGAACTTTCGTAGATTGTCTAAATTCTTAGTTAACATCTTATGCGCATTATTAATGTTGTTCGGATTTTAAAAATCGCATAGCTCGTTGCTATTGAGGGGTATTTAGTTGGAGTTTTTTTTACCAATCATGTATATCTAAATATTTTAAATTGTAAATTTTAACAATTTTAAGTAATCATATACAGTAAACTATTGACTTGACTTGAGGGGACACGTAGACCCCTTCAGATTAGATGTGCCTTTCTAAGAAAAACATGTGTCCTCTGAAAGTGTGGAGGAGGGAAAGGTGAACCCCGGGGGCCAAACTGAGGTACAAAGTTTGCTTGACTCTGATGGTTAAGGAGTGTGTGACCTCGGATAGACGGGACCTCTGTGGGGTATTAAAGGCCTCTTTTATGTAGTCGGGAATACCGGTTACTTGTAAGGCAATGGCGCAGACCCGCCCCTCTCCGCTCCCCAGCCTTTTATACCCTTAATGGAGAGGGCAAACCGGTCCTGACCGGCTTGCCCGAGGTTGCCCGAGTGTGTGAATCGGAAGCACTAATAAGTGCTTCCGGTTCACGCGGGCCACCAGCCAATCACCAGCTGACCCAGGGGGGCTAAGGGCACGGCGTCACGACTGTGTGCGGCGCGCCCTGCCTCCAATTGATGCGGGGGACCGGCGCAACCAGACATTGCACACGAAGAAATCATTAGCCTCGCACCTAAATGAGTCACATGGGAGAGTACCTTTATATTGTCCAAAAATATTTGGAGCAAGGATAAGCTTCTGCAGTAACTATCACAATGTGATCTATATGAACTCTAGTGGCGGGAAGTCGTTTCAACAAATAAATGCTCTCCCTGCACTGCACAAATTACCTGCTTTCATCTCCGGGGTATACAACAGAAAAACACCGTCTGCGCAGAGGGGCGGGTCTGCGCCATTGCCTTACAAGTAACCAGTATTCCCGACTGCATGGCCCAGACCCATCGTGCGAGGTTCCCCAGGCTGTGGAGTGACAAAAAAGAGAGGCCATCTTCTGAATGAATAAATGAAGGAAAATTTATAAAGAGAGTGGTTACCCGAGGGCATCCCAGTGCTGTGAGTATGCCCCCCCTCTTTGTTTAACAATCAAGTCAAGCTCTGCGTGTGGTGGCAGAGGGGCCCGATGTGTGTCCAGGAAATGCAAAGGGCAAGCTGCTTATTTCTTTGCAGACTCCACAACTCAGCCTCATTTCTTGTTTCGGGGACAGAGGGAAAGCTGGACAAATCCTCATTGTAGCGGGGTATTTGGGTGCGCCGGGAGATTATATTTGCTTCGAGGTCATAATTTCGTTCATAATGTAAATTCTGTATTGGGACACTTATGTTTTATTTGTTGAAAATGCTTTTATCTGGGAAGGCACTGTGGCCAAGGTTTGTATAACAATGTGGACACACACCCCTCATGTTTAAAGTAGGATATACTGTAGACGTAAGTCAGGCAATCCTCGAACCGCAGTTTGATATGTGAAAAAATATGGCTAAAATGCAGTTTTGTAATCTTGTCTGTGCAATAGGCGTTATCCGTTTATTGAATCCGGTGATGTTTCTAATAATGTTTATCTTCAGCAGTTGGACACACAGTCAATAATACGCGCATGTTATAGACGTGCGACGATCCCCGGTGAACATTAAGTTCTGGTTGCAGTCTAGTCCGTTCCCATATTGTTGATTTCATGTACCCATAGAAATGTGAACATACTTTGAAGTGCGAGCGGAATCCTGCTTCCTGCTCGTAATTTCTTGGTGTTTGACAGGGGCCTCCAGGGATGCTTGCACAACGGAGGGGGGGCTGGGCCTGCAGGGGCGGTGGCTGTGGGTCGTTATTATTACCGCTAACCGGGAGTAAACAAACACTGGATTTAAAACGCTGGCCTCATAAGTCCCTGCATGCGTGCACCGTGAGAGGAACACGTGATTTCACTGAGTCAGTGATAAGACACTGCTTTCGGGCCTTTTCCGTGATATAACTTGTGTACTATCTACCCCATCCACAAGTAATGATAAATTGTTGTAGGTAGCTTTGCATACAATTGGCATTGGCTATGTTTAAGCACTGTGAGTAACCGTTGTTATAATTACCTATTTTATGGTTCTCAGTGGGATTATATGTCAAATCACATGGCCTCCTGTCCAGTACAGAGGTGGGGTTTTTTTTCCGAGTCAGCGGCTGCGGTCCGGGTGTCATGACTCACAATCAGGATGAAGTGTTCTAGCACTAGTGAAGGTGAAAAAGCCTGTTTTATGCTCTGAAGGCTTTTGAATATGTTCCTTTCATCTCATCTTTATATACTAGAGATGTTATGTTATCACTGGTGTGGTTGGATCCTAGACACTCAAGTGTAGATGTCTGTATTGCTGAAGAGAGGGGTACTGCATGGGTGTCACTGTGTGGGTGTTACCGTGTGGGTCGCGTGGGTTTTACCGCGGGGGTGTACAGCGTGAATGTTACCATGTGTTACCACGCAGTTGTTAACAAGTGGTTGTTACCTGTGAGTGTTACCGTGTGTTATCGAGTGGTTGTTAAAGCGTGGATGTTGCTTCCGGGAAGTTATCACATGGGCGTTATTGTGTATTACCGCGTAGGTGTTACCGCATGGGTGTTACCATGTGTTACAGTGTGGGTGTTACTGTGTGTGTGTTACCGTGTGGATGTTACGACGTATACAGTGTGGGTGTTACTGCGTGTGTGTTACCGTTTTGGCTGTTACCATGTGTTACAGTTTGGGTGTTACTGATTGTGTGTTACCGTGTGGGTGTAACCACGTATTATCATGTCCGTCTTCTCATAACTACATCGTATGATACGCAGGAGTAACCCAGGTGATCACATAATCTCTCCGTGTCTAACAAATATTAATGTGTCCTCATGTAATGCAACTGGTGCTATGTTAAGCGCTCTCAACATAATGTCTTATTTCAACTATGTTGATTTGAAAAGCTCTAAGTCACTCAACTTCGGGTCAGCCAGCCATCGCAGGCTGAAGTCCATTCGTGTTTAATGTAAACTGGGGCCGGATCACAGGATCTGCGCAGAAGCGCACAGTGTGTATTCAGTCTGCTACCTTCTATTCTTATTGTTTGACCTGCAAACATATCCTCGTTAAACCACAATCAGACATTCTGTTAGGCAATAGCATCCCATATATCGAAACCTAAGTTACTATGCATTATCACCAGTGAATTATAACTAGGCCTGGGCCAAAATTCCGTTCCGTTCGCGGAAATTGCGATATTTTGGCATTTTCGCGTTCCGCGGAAAGCGCGAAAATGTAAAAATTTCCGCATTCCGCAGCTTAGCGATAATTTGTTTCTTGCTCGCGCTGTAAAAAAATACATTCTCGCTTCCGCGCGATCGCCTTACCTGAAACCCCGCGTTCGCCGACAAGTTTTCCCGACCCGGTCGCGTTCTCCACGAGATGTTGGATTTTGGTAGCCATTTTGCGCTGTCTCGCGACAGTTCGCGGCCGCATTAACGTCATTTGTCGCGCGATCACGTCATTTGTCGCGGGATCACGTCTTTCTTCTCGTGATCATGCACCGCGCGAGTATGAGAAGATTGAGATCTCGAACATGTCATTCTACATCGCGAGCCAGAGGATGAGGACGCGGGCACGTCTAATCGAACGCGAACAGGAGAAAGAGACCCCGAACACGTCATATCCAACGCGACAGGGACAAAGAAGAGAACGCGATCATGTCGTTTTCGACACGCCGGCGGAAGTAATGTGAAGCTCGAGAACTCAACAACATAAAATTTTCAATTTGGAGAGGAATATCGACTCTAGCAGCATGAAACCATCTGCAAATGCTGATTTTGGATGAAAAGAACTCCTTACATTGACATTTGGCTTTCCTTTTTTGTGCAAGTTGTCATTTTTTTAAAAGGTGGAGAGAGGGAGGAAGTGACACAGAATCTCCAACTTCCTGTTCCTGTCCAGCAGGCTCCTCCCAGTGCTTTGTCCATCTCCTGCTCATTCTGCCTTTGGATTTGGAGCTGGAAAGATCACTCTTTTTGTCTGCTGCAACATTGCAATTGGATTTGAGGATTTTTGGAATAGGATATTTTACAAGTAAGTGGTTGTTGTGTTTGTTTGATTGTGGGCATTGCAGTTGTTGTAACTACAATTTATTTTTGATAATTAATTATCATCATTCCTTTTTTTTTTTTTTTAATTTTGTGGGTAGTAGTAGTAGGTCCGAGCTAGCCATGGGCATGGCCTCATGGGTGTGTGTGTGCATGATGAAGCAACTGTTCCTTTTGTTGTTTTTTTAATGTATTTCATTTTCAAGCACATTTAGGGCATGGATGGCATTGGATTGAGTTGCGGAAGTGTGTTTTTTGGGGTGGCCTTTGTGATGTTGTTGGGCCTGGCCATGTGGCTGGTGGCCATTTTGAAGCCTAGGCCTGCAAGCTTGCCTGGCCATGTCTGCCAACAGGCCTGCTTTTTCATCCACTAGGATCAGAGCAGGTAGCCACAGCTTTATTAATCAAGTGTTTTCTGTGTGATCTGTTGAATTTAGACATCATTTAGGGCATGGATGGCATTGGATTGAGTTGGGGAAGTGTATTTTTTGGGGTGGCCTTTGTGATGTTGTTGGGCCTGGGCATGTGGCTGGTGGCCATTTTGAGGCCTAGGCCTGCAAGCTTGCCTGGCCTTGTCTGCCAACAGGCCTGCTTTTTCATCCACTAGGATCAGAGCAGGTAGCCACAGCTTTATTAATCAAGTGTTTTCTGTGTGATCTGTTGAATTTAGACATCATTTAGGGCATGGATGGCATTGGATTGAGTTGGGGAAGTGTGTTTTTTGGGGGTGGCCTTTGTGATGTTGTTGGGCCTGGCCATGTGGCTGGTGGCCATTTTGAGGCCTAGGCCTGCAAGCTTGCCTGGCCTTGTCTGCCAACAGGCCTGCTTTTTCATCCACTAGGATCAGAGCAGGTAGCCACAGCTTTATTAATCAAGTGTTTTCTGTGTGATCTATTGAATTTAGACATCATTTAGGGCATGGATGGCATTGGATTGAGTTGGGGAAGTGTGTTTTTTGGGGGTGGCCTTTGTGATGTTGTTGGGCCTGGCCATGTGGCTGGTGGCCATTTTGAGGCCTAGGCCTGCAAGCTTGCCTGGCCTTGTCTGCCAACAGGCCTGCGTTTTCATCCACTAGGATCAGAGCAGGTAGCCACAGCTTTATTAATCAAGTGTTTTCTGTGTGATCTGTTGAATTTAGACATCATTTAGGGCATGGATGGCATTGGATTGAGTTGGGGAAGTGTGTTTTTTGGGGGTGGCCTTTGTGATGTTGTTGGGCCTGGCCATGTGGCTGGTGGCCATTTTGAGGCCTAGGCCTGCAAGCTTGCCTGGCCTTGTCAGCCAACAGGCCTGCTTTTTCATCCACTAGGATCAGAGCAGGTAGCCACAGCTTTATTAATCAAGTGTTTTCTGTGTGATCTGTTGAATTTAGACATCATTTAGGGCATGGATGGCATTGGATTGAGTTGGGGAAGTGTGTTTTTTGGGGTGGCCTTTGTGATGTTGTTGGGCCTGGCCATGTGGCTGGTGGCCATTTTGAGGCCTAGGCCTGCAAGCTTGCCTGGCCTTGTCTGCCAACAGGCCTGCTTTTTCATCCACTAGGATCAGAGCAGGTAGCCACAGCTTTATTAATCAAGTGTTTTCTGTGTGATCTGTTGAATTTAGACATCATTTAGGGCATGGATGGCATTGGATTGAGTTGGGGAAGTGTGTTTTTTGGGGTGGCCTTTGTGATGTTGTTGGGCCTGGCCATGTGGCTGGTGGCCATTTTGAGGCCTAGGCCTGCAAGCTTGCCTGGCCTTGTCTGCCAACAGGCCTGCTTTTTCATCCACTAGGATCAGAGCAGGTAGCCACAGCTTTATTAATCAAGTGTTTTCTGTGTGATCTGTTGAATTTAGACATCATTTAGGGCATGGATGGCATTGGATTGAGTTGGGGAAGTGTGTTTTTTGGGGTGGCCTTTCTGATGTTGGTTGTCTTAAAGACATGCTTTTGTTGTATGTGTCTGGTGTGTTGGTGTGCAATGCATGCACCCTGCAGACCTTTTTGGGGCCTGTGAATGTTCCTGTTTCCATTTTGTTGCATTAAAAAGGCAGAGCAGTGTGCTTTAGCATGCATCCTTTACCTGGCTTTTATAGGCCTTTTGTCAGCTCCTGGTGTTTCCGAGGCCCCCGGCTTGTTTGTGATTTGTGAGTGTCCATGTGGGTGGTGGCCTTTTTTGGTGTTTGGACTGTGAGTTATTAGTGTCCTGCTTTTGCCATAGGCCTGCATGGTTTTCCTATTGGCTATTTGGCTTACTGCTTCCATCCATCCTCCCCCTTTGCCAGCAGCAGCTCCATGGATGCTGAGATGCTCAAATAATTTAATGGCCCACCCCCCTTTCATTACATTTTTATTTTGGTGGTTATTATTAACTTTCCTATCCTTCCTGAGAGTGTAGTGTGTGGCTGTACACAGTAGTATAACATAGCTGTAGTTAAAAAAAAAGTCATAAATGGCTAGACTATCTTTTGTTTGCACTAGTACAGTACTAAGTAACTGAACCACAACAACAAATGCAACATTTCACTGATGTTCTTCTCCTGTCTTATTTGCTTTTAGGTGCACAAAAGACAGAGTAGGAGGTGTCATCAGCATCATCCGGCTACCTGTTGTACTGCCAGCCAGACAGAAGTCCTGCTGCGCATCACGTCCACGTGTGACCAGAACTTGTTGTGCATCTGCATCCTGCCTGACGTCTGAAGAAGATGGCCCCAAAGAAAGGTACCAGGTCCAGTACCAAGAAAGTTGCCGGTGAGAAGAAGGAACAGAAAAAGGAAGTGCCATTAACCACGACTGGTGGTGTGCCGGCCAATGTTTTTTCTGGCACCAAAGCGTTGTCCGGGAACCAAGCTGGGAGCAGCACAGCAGTCCAACCCCACCAACCTAGGCCCAAGGGCTTTAGTGTCGCAGAGGTAGCCAGTCTACTAACGAGCAGCGATGTTGAAGAAATGTCATTACCGCAAAGTAGTACACAATCAAGTTCAACGCAGGCGCAAACTCAGCAGATCAGTGTGCAGCCGCCGCAACAAGAACAGCAGCAGCCACCGCAACAAGAACAGAAGCAGCCGCCGCAACAAGAACAGGAGCAGCCGCCGCAACAAGAACAGCAGCAGCCGCCGCAACAAGAACAGCAGCAGCCGCAGCAACAAGAACAGCAGCAGCCGCCGCAACAAGAACAGCAGCAGCCGCCGCAACAAGAACAGCAGCAGCTGCCGCAACAGCCCACCATAGTAGTTGTTGCTCCTGACGTAGGGGCATTTCAGGAAATCGAGCTTCCTGCAGACAAAGTGGAGCAAAGTCAAACCACTGTTTCAGAAGATCTATTGTCTTCCAGACCACCAGCAAGGAAAAGGAGGCTTAGTCCATCATCTTCTTCTTCAAGCCCCGCTTCTGATGATCGTGATGACACTTGGGTCCCACCAGCTCGGTCTGAGAGTGATATACGCCACAAGACAATGCTTCTGAAAAGGAAGGTCCCAGAAAAACTTAGAGTTATGGAGGTAGATGTAGAAGAGGGGGGTGATGATGTTGATGAAGACGAGCCAGTCATCACGCACATTACTCCCGCCCCAAAGGGATTGGAGACCGACATTCTCACCCTATCCAGAAAGGCTGCTACTGAGCGGGATGTAGCACGGATCTCACCAACACAGGTTACACCACCACTACCTCCAGCTGCCATATTTTCCAAGGCCCGGCAGGGACCTACATCCAGCTCAACCATCTCAGTAGGAAATGGTAGTAAAAGTCACAGTGTAGGTGGACAGGGTCACATATTTTCAAGCACCCCATCAACTTCATCTGGTGTTGAAAGTGGCACATCCAGCAGTGCCAGAAAGTTCTCCTCTCCAGTTTGGGACTTCTTTTCTGTTAGCGCCAAGGAGGAGAACGTGGCTATATGCTCAATTTGTCGGCAAGGTGTTCGGCGTGGTAAGCTTGGTACAAACTATGGTACCGGAGGACAAGCAAGTCATCTCAGAATACACCACACTATCGTGTGGGAGGATCACCTACTTAAGTTAAAAGAAAGTAGAAAAACTAAACCCATTGAAGTTGCTCAGGATTCAGAATCAGGGAGCGATATTATTGTGGTGGCAGGTGAAGAACAGGGAGGCATTTCTAGCCCTGTCTCCAGTAGTGCAGTCACTGCAGTGGTAACGCCCACATCCTCCTCAGTAACATCAGAGTGGCACTGCAGTAAGAGCCATACTCAGAGTGTGGGTGAGACACCAAGGCGACCGGCGAGTACCTCAATGAGACAATCTGTGTTGTTGAGCCTTAGTGGGTTAATGAAAACAGCACCACTAAGGAAAGTAAGCCAGCCTACCATTGAGAGCATGTTTAGGTTGGAGGGGCAGTTCCAACGCAACCACCCAACGGCACGATTGTACAATGCGAAGCTGGCTAAAATGTTAGCGCTGGACCTTCTTCCTTTTTCATTTGTGGAAGGGGTGGGTTTCCTTGAATTTGTGTATGCCATCTGCCCGAAATGGAAAGTTCCCAGCCGGTCCTATTTCGCAAGAATTGCTGTTCCGGCACTACATCATGATGTGCTGGAATTGGTTGGACAAGCTTTGGAGAAGAGTGCTGTGCACAATATCCACCTGACAACAGACATGTGGAGCAGTTGCCAAGCCACAGATTACATGTGCATCACTGCACACTGGATCTCTTTTGTGGGGGTTAGAGATAAACTATCTGCACGAGGAGTTGTTGACACAGCTGCGATTTTTGAAGGTACTCGGAAACATGCAACTGTAGCTATGTTCGCCATGGAGAAATCTCATACGGCTGAAAACATTTTAGAAGAGTTTCGCACCAAGGTTTTGGAATGGCTGCGGCCCAGAGGGCTTGGTATTGGTTTTGTTGCCACAGACAATGGCAGTAATGTACTTAAGGCCATGGAACTTGGTTCCTATTTCAGGGTTCCGTGTTTGGCACACTGCATAAACATTATAGTGCAAGACTTTCTGAAAAAAGAACCCATAGTCAGCAATTTACTGGCCATCTGCCGAAGAATATGCACTCATTTCAGCCATTCTTTTAAAGCTCGGAAGCAGCTGAGGATCATCCAACGTGAATTTAGGATGCCAGTCAAGGCACTCATCCAGGAGTTGGCAACACGTTGGACCTCAACGTATTACATGCTTGATCGTCTGTACGAACAGCACAGGTCCCTCCATGAATATGTCTGGTACAGAAGCAGTGATGCTAGTGTTAAAGGCATGACCCTTCAGAGGGAGCAATGGACCCTAATTAAATGCCTGACTGAGATGCTGTCTCCTTTTGAGGTCTTCACATGTGACGTCAGCAAGGAGGACTGTACAATGGGCCAAGCTATCCCATTGTTGCAAATGCTAGAGCATGAGCTGAATAATGTGTCTGAATCCTACAAAGGTGTAGAGGACAGAAGGCAAGCCCAGGACTTGGTGGAGAGCTTATCCAGGCACTTAACTGAAAATGTAAGGATACAAAATAAAATTTTGTCACAAGAACATTACATTTGTGCCACAATTCTGGATCCACGTGCAAAATTAGGACTATTCCTTGCTTTTTCCGACAATGATGTTGCCCGCTACAAAAGTTGTATAGCTGAAGCAGCCATTAAGTTTGAAAACGAAGGGCTTCTAATTAAAAGCCCGCCACATCAACCCACAACAAGTACTGATACTGAAGCAGGCCATGCAGAATCAAGTGCAACTTCGTCGGCTGAGGGCAGTGCGGTTGGCTCACAATCACAACACTCACCATCACTATCTACTACAGAAACAAAAACTGGATCATTAGGCCGAGTACAATCATCATCATTACAGGATTGGTATGTAAAGATGGGCTATTGTAAGCACAGTGCTGATGCACAGAAAAAACAGCACAAAAGCTTACCATCAGCAACCCTGAACATTGAGCCGATGGTCCAGGCCTATCTGGACGATCCAACAGAGGTGTACGTTGATCAAAACCCATTGCAGTATTGGTATAGGAAAAGGTCTGAATGGCCACAGCTCAGCAGGCTGGCGATAAACTATCTGGCTTGCCCTGTCGCAAGTGTCTCTTCCGAACGTGTTTTCAGTGCTGCTGGTTCCATTGTAACATTGAGAAGGACCAGTCTATCTCCAAAAAACGTGGAGAGGTTAACAATGATCAAAATGAATCAGCACTTCATACCACCGAATTACACAATGCATGAATCAACAGAGGAAGATGAGGACAGCGGCTCAGGTGATGGAAGTATTGTGTCAGATGATTACCTACTACTGGAAGAACCCCCAGAGTTTGAGGACGAGCTATACTTCCCTGACAATTAGGCTCGCACTTACTGTCTTCCTCCTTTTTTTCCCCCTTTGTTTATGTGTCTGTTGTTCCGGTTATAAACTTGTGAATCGCCACAAATCCATTATCACCGTCTTCTACTCTTCTAATTTAATATACAAGTTTCAGGTGTCTGCCATTTGACAGTACAGTCCTCCGAATCCAGCTCCTCCGCTCGATCATATTGAATCTCCTGCTCAATTCCATTTCCCTCATGAATGATGATTGGATGATGGTAACAACAAATTCAAACTTTCCTCGTCCTTCCAAAACAAGTTTACCATGAATCAGATGACTACTATAGCTATCCTCCTTTCAGAGCCGAGAGAGACTGGCCATTAACTGAAAATAAGATGGAACAGGTAATGATTGATGCCATGCATTGGACGCAGAGTCGCAGACTGAATGATTTAGATTTTGTTGTGTTTGTTGCGCATGAATTTATGTAATTGTGCACTGCCACTAATCAACTTTCTACAGAACACACTAATTTTTCCCTTCTTGCAAATAAGAAATGTGTACTTCTCCTGCATCTTGGTGATACATTGCTTTTAATTCAATACAGGAAGGGGACTCACTCAATCTGCGCAATGCAAATGACTGTGACAAAACAGCACCGTCCATGATGATGATGGCGAAAGAGATGGCACGTTAACTTAAGATGAGAAGGAACAGGTAATGATTGATGCCATGCATTGGCCGCAGAATCGCAGACTGAATGATGTAGATTTTGTTGTGTTTGTTGCGCATGAATTTATGTAATTGTGCACTGCCACTAATCAACTTTCTACAGAACACACTAATTTTTCCCTTCTTGCAAATAAGAAATGTGTACTTCTCCTGCATCTTGGTGATACATTGCTTTTAATTCAATACAGGAAGGGGACTCACTCAATCTGCGCAATGCAAATGACTGTGACACAACAGCACCGTCCATGATGATGATGGCGAAAGAGATGACCCGTTAACTTAAGATGAGAAGGAACAGGTAATGATTGATGCCATGCATTGGCCGCAGAATCGCAGACTGAATGATGTAGATTTTGTTGTGTTTGTTGCGCATTAATTTATGTAATTGTGCACTGCCACTAATCAACTTTCTACAGAACACACTCATTTTCCCCTTCTTGAAAATAAGAAATGTGTACTTCTCCTGCATCTTGGTGATACATTGCTTTTAATTCAATACAGGAAGGGGACTCACTCAATCTGCGCAATGCAAATGACTGTGACACAACAGCACCGTCCATCATGATGATGGCGAAAGAGATGGCCAGTTAACTTAAGATGAGAAGGAACAGGTAATGAATGATGACAATTAATGGCATGCATTGGACACCTGACTCTGAGCTATTGGTCTTTGTGTTTGCGTTGTTTGTTTGTTGTGCACAAAGTGATGTCAAAGTGTACTAGTAGTAATCTATCTTTCTGTACACAATAAAGAATGACTCAAGTCAGTAATATTTATATTTCTACTCTTGTTGTGTCATAAAAATTATACTTATACTGCAGGCCGATCTTCAGTCAGTCAGTAAAAGTATCAGAGATGATGATGAAGTCAGGAGGATGTTTCAGGAGTGGCATAAAACGGAAAAGCCTAAAGGTAAACACGTCAACAACAACCACAGCAGACCCAAATGTCTGTGTAGAAGTTGAATAGAGTGTAGCGGTGGGATGACTGCAGTGCATTGATTTTACTAACTTAAACTGTAAAATGCTATGTTTGGAATGGATAATGTGCTTTGCGTTTGTCCAACTCTTGGAGAGAAAAAAAAAGGACTCTAAAGTGTTAACGTAGGATGTGCTAATGCTAAGCACTGTGGCCCTGCTCTCTCCTGTTACTGTTGAAGGTCAGTGCTGGAAACAGACTAGAGTAGAGATGATGCATATGCATACATGCCACCTCGGAAAGTGTTCTTCTTGCACTACACCATCACTTGTGCATTTGTTTTCACTTTCTTTCTCAATATCCCCTTTGGTTTTCCATCTAAAATTACAGGCCGGGCCTTGCCCAAAACTTTGTAAAACATTACAATGCATATTAATTACCTTACCAATCAATCACCTTTTTTTTCCAGCCGGGCAGTGGCGAGTGGCGAGGTGACACACCCAAGATTGATGGACGAGAGGAGCAAGAGGAATGCCGAGATGCAAAAATCCAGTCCACATTTTTGACCAGGATAAGACAGTAACAGTATCCACTTTTAACTTCTTTGAAATAATTTTAATAATATCTTGTATACAATCTTTACAACAGTGTGTTCTTGGAGTTGTTATCATCAATCATCATTAGGTTTGCTCTGTGTTTACGATTCTTCCCTACCAATATTTAAAATTTCTATTTGCTATCTGTTAAAGTATTAAGGCCGGAACAACAGAACAAGAACTAGAAGTGTATGTAATCCGGGTCTCTCATCATCATGCATGCATTGCCTTTTTCTCCCTTAACATATGGATATGGTAGTCTTCAATGATTGTCGTTTGTTTGTCTATGTATGCATACTGTTTTTCTATGTCAAACCTTTCCCAAAAACCCCCTTCCCATCCATTCAACAAACCCTAACCCTCTTCCCCCGGGCTGTGTGACTTATTGTCGAGGTGTAACTAAATTAAATGTACACCAATACTTAATCACACACTTGCTGGGGCGGATGTGGTGAAAGCAACACTACTTCAATTTCAAGGCAGAGCGATGATCTTCTTCTGCTTGGCCACCCATGAGTAGGATATTTCAGAGGTTATTTTATTTAACAAAGGAACATATACCTCAGCATGAATTGCCGGCATTGATTGGATTTGTTTGTTGTCATTCCTCATATACAGCACTAACTGTTAGACTGTAGGCATAGTCAAGTGACTCGACACAACTATAGTTTGTAACTCTGTCTAGTAGGCTATCCTCCTAACCACCATTCAGTTTTTTTGTCAAATATTTGAGCATATTATTGTTGCTCGGTAAGTTCTGTACTGTACTTCATTCAACTATTCCTCTAACAGTCTCTCAAAGACGATTGACTGTCTCCTTTTCTTTTTTTGGAAATGCTGCCGCCCTGCCAGTGTCTACTACTACTACTATACTACCACCACCACCACCACCACCCCAATCATGGCATGTATGAAAAAGGAAACCATCTTCACCATGCAGCCAGTGCTGTGCCACAGTTGGACATAAACATCAAGCACCGGTAAGAGAGAAGTTTGGGGGAGGCAGAATTAATAATGGGCATGTTGTCAATGATTTCATTTTCACACACCACTCCAAAGAATGCATAGACTAGAGGACAGACTGAAAGTACTAGAAGGACCAGTCAATGAGTGAGGTGTGTCGCATCTATCTGTTTGTGTCTTATACAGTCAGCAAATTATTGAAATCAAACACAGGCTATGGGCGGCCATGCACTAGCAAGGAAACAGTGTGATGTAAAACAGTTACCCCACCTACAAAACATTAACAACATTGCATGTAACATAGAAAAATATATTTAATTTACCCTAACAAAAATAAACTAAACCCACAAAAGCTGACCCACCCCCCTCCCTAACCCCAACCAATGTCCATAGAACGAAGTAACACCCAAACAAGTTCCCACCCACCCACCCAAACAAGAATTAAAAAAGGGGCAGAACAGGATGACAGGGACTAAGTGGTGGGGCGGGACTGAAGGAGGACACGCATCTGGCGCATCTCGTCCTCTAAACGGGCGACGCGGCGTCTAAGGCCGCGGCCGTTGCAGCCACAGAGGGGGGGGGGGCACCGGAGATGGCACGGTGGCGGCGGGCAGCCGCCAGACGGTGGGGCCGTACCGCTGGAGGGCGGTGGCTGGGGCCCGGGGCACTGGAGGAGGCTTGAACAAATGCTGCCGCAGTCTCCTCCTCCTCCTCGGCTAGGACCACCAGCCGCCGGTATTCCCGCTGGATTGCCTCCAGCTTCCGGCGCCGTGCCTTGGCGGCCAACTCCTTCCAGTTGAGTTTCGGAGTAGCTGTGTATCAAAAAGAAAAAAACAAGACAAATGTAAAATATACTCTTAGAAAAACAGTAGGACAAGGTAATTATTTATACACATAGACGCATGGTAGAGTAGCACTATAAAATAAAGCACAGTAGTACATAACATTTTAAATGTCGCCCGTCCTTCTTCCTTCCACCCGTCTTTCACTTTTTAGTTGAACAGTGCACCAGGTGCTCTTCTCCATAAAACTTTCAAAGCGGAGTTGAAATCAGATAGATGAGGCCATTGGTTACTCAATACTCCGGCTCCTAGTCCTATGCCAAATAAAGGGAATTCTAGTCTTCTAGTTCACTCTTCAAACGTCCCCAACAACTCATACTTAATTACGACATCGGATAAAAAGTCCGCCCGCCATCCTCATGCTAAAAAGGATGGGGGTCCCGTGGGGACAATTAATTAGGATGATGGGCCCGGCACAGTGGCGGGCGCATCCTGTTTTTTTTTTTTACATTCTGGTTGGCTTTGCTGAAAGCAATGCTAAAATGTTGTGCTGCTTTTCCAAGCACAACATGACGGGCCCCGCACGGAGCCTGTCACGTTTTGCTTTGAAAGGCGGGGGGGTACCATAGCATAGGTAGGTACCCTCCATGGGGGCCCCCAAGCATACTCTGCAATGTCTGCATGCCTTTCCGTGGCGGACGGCAATGCCGCCACGCAAAGGCATTCCAAAATGCAGATTATATGGCTGGCGGTGTGTTCAGAGAGACACCACCGCCATATTGAACCCTTTTCCGCCTGGTCGAAATGTGGGGGGTCTGAATATTTTCTACAGGGATGGCGGGAAGTTTGCCCCTGCGGTGTCGGCAGTGAATTCCAGCCGGCCCGGCGGGGGCAATACGCGCACCATCCTAATGGGACCCTAAGTCACAACCGTACAGTATACATATACATACAGTACACCCTTGCAGTGAGTGTACTGTCAAGTTCAACAATAGTTAAGGATTATGAATCGAACTTACCACCGCCCGCCACTGGTGCTGCCACTCCCCCTACTGCTCCATTGCTATCTGCAGCAACTGCTGCATCCTCGCCCTCCGCGTCGCCTTCGCTGGCCCCGGCAATGGTGGTCGGTAGTGCGCCTAGAAAACATTACACATTTATTAGGCGTCATATACACCTCCCCCAATTGATCAGTAGCAAGGTTAAAAAATGAGTTAATACTAACATACATCACTAGTACAAATCAGGTAGTAGTAGAGTAGACACTAATAGTTTTATATGATCATTGTAGCCTTTGCTTAATTAGCCCTAGCCATGCTACCATTTTACCTTTGTGGCTTTTATTTTTGCACATGTGACGTTACCTTTACCTTGCAGCTTCTTAAGACACCTTTGAGCCCACATGACCTGCCTCACACTGCTACTGTCTAGTCTACGCGCTGCGTACAAAGCGGTCCACAAACATTAACAAGCCACTTTTTTAGGAAGTACTGGTGTACTACTGTTACTGTTAGTCCATATTGCTTATCCATAGATGCTACACTTTTTGGCACAGCTGCGAAATGCTTGCAAGTTGCAATTTGCTAACGCACACCATTTCTTTTTTCGCATTACAGACGCAAGATTCCCTTCTACGAACCAGAGCTTCTGAATGATGCAACAACTACCAGTACTAGGTTCTTCTAAGGTGAGGGGTCCCTTCACTCACATCTTCTTTTATAAATTTATATAAACTAAATTGCTATGGGATGGTGGTGCTGCCTTCCACCACTGTTCAGTTATCATGATTTAATTCCCAACTGTATAAGTGTAACAATGTATGTTGTTTTAATGTTATTGATTTTCCGGTTGGTGCTGCTAAGAAAACAGTGTACAGACCTTCTCAAATTGAAATAAACATTTTGAACTTACATAGACTTGGTGGTATTTGGTGTGGACTAACTTACACGAGTGAGCAAATTAAAGTAAGGGTGTGCATGTGAATTGCTTCCGCGACTGAGAGGTTGGGTGTGTTATGTTCTGGCTTGTCTACTTGTTGGGTATCTTGGGGGGAGGGTTCCGAGACCTAATAGTTATGACAAGACAGTACTATAGTCAAGCAGTGGAATTGTGGTGGGTGCGGAATTTCTGATTGAGGTGTGCAAGGAAGGTCCAACCTACCATCACCAACATCCTATTTTCTGGTGCAAATGTATGTGCAAGATCCCTACAACAGTAGTATGTCCTATAGGGTATCATATCAAAATAGTAATAAATCTGGTAGGGCTGTTGTTGCTGTGAATTTTCAAAGCCTCAAGATCAATAAGAGTAAAAGTAGTACAAGACGACGACCCAACGGATTGGACTCAATGGCTCAAGCTACTGGTGAATATGAGTTTTATATTACAACCTTTCACAAAGAGTGGCACTGGCCAACTGGGCAAGACTAACTACTACAGTACAGACAGACTGATAGTATGTAGTAGTAGTAGTACTCAGAGTCATCATATCGGAGGCAGGGCTAAGATTTTTGAAACCGTACAGATCGAAGGATAATTGGTGGTAAAAAAATAGCATTTGGAAACCAACAATAGTTCAGGAAAAATATGGGGCAGTAAAAGTTATGGAATAAGAAATATTATTAAAAACAAGAAGAGTTACTGGGGCCAGCAGAGGAGCCCTCAGCGGTGTCCTCCTGGTGGTGTTGTTCCTGTCCCGCCGACTGCCCAGTCCCTGTCGGTCTGCCCCTGGGTGCTGATGAACAGGAAAGATATAAGAAAGAGACAAACATTGATGGATGGTGTCAAACAAATACAATATTTTTCAACAACGGTCAAAAAATACTTATGTAAACAACAATTGCAATAACTACATTGACTGATCTCATCTGGTCAACATGTAATATCGGGGGATTCGCAGTTCGACTACTTAAGTTACTATTTATCAACAGTAATCCAGTCTTCCATTCTGATTCCAGAAAACTAAGTTACAACTAAGCCTAAGTACAACGTACCACCCAACCTAGCCCACCTATTCCAGGCATGCCAATTGTACATTAAGTATGCATTTCCACTGTATTCCTCAACAATGCGTATGGTCAAATCATGGAGGACACATGAACATGACTACATTTTTTGTATACACCAAATTTTGGTTTGATTGATGCTGATCTGCTACTGCTAAGTAACTGCTAAGCCTACCACCACTCATTGAACAAACTAGAAAAGGTTCTAAAGACTGCCGTACTAGCAGCACGTCACGTAACTGAGTGAGGGGGCATCACGCATACCACTAACAAATTAGAAGCTCATACAAAGTAGTGTACCTAAACATCAATCCGCCCCTATCTATTAGTGACGGGACAAAGTAAGGAGTGGACTAGAGTCACTGTAGCATTACGTAACTTAATTTCTCTAAAATAAACTCGTAAAGAATCACGCTAAGCAAGCGCAAACGCAAAGCTGCAAACAAGTAAGATTAGTAGTAGCGCAGAAGAGCACCATAATCACAGAAGACTTTTAAACGTTATTAACCTGGAATGTATTGTAAGCAGCAACATTCTAGCTGGTTGGAAGGAAAAAAAATATTCGCAATATATAACACAGAGCAGAAGAACAGACACAAAGTTGTAGTAATTAAATATGTACTCACCAAGCCCCGGGACCTCCACTCCTAGCAGGTCCAGCAGGTCCTGCTCACGGTCCAGGATGTCGGACCACGGGTGCGTCAGCTGTGCCTGGGTGCGCCGGACCCCAGAGATGCGCGACACTGCCTGGCGCACCTTCCCCCACCGCTGCCGACGCTCCCGGAGGCCGTACCCGGACCCAGGCCTGCCACCTGCTGCCAGGGTTGAGGGGAGGTGGTGCTGCACAAAGAAAATTAGTGCAGCCAACTCCTCCTCCCCAAATAAGGCCCGTGCCTGCCCCCTTGTGGGCGCCGCCTTCCGCAAGGAAGGCGGTCACGGCTCTGGCTGCGCCGGCGAACAGCCCTACCCTTGGACATGGTTCTGGGGACGGGGCGGGAAAGAAAAGGTAAAATAAATAAAGGAGTAAAGGAAATAAATAGCAGGCAATAGAAAGAGGAAAAAGTAGCTAAAAAACAAAAAAAAAATAGACAAAAACCAAAAATATAGAAGCAGGAAAATAGTTAGAGAAATAATAAAGATCCAAAAAAAGTGGCTATAAACAAAGGATTGAAAGGATTTTGGGAGGATTGAAAATCAGGCCCCAGAACCATGCAATAGAGTGAAAAACAAGATGGCCGCGCCCATTGCGACCACGTGCGCAAGTTCGCGCGATATTTTCTCCCCGAGCAAGCAAAAAGCAACGCGATCAAGTAAAAGCGGTCGCGAACAGGAAATTTCGACCGCGAACGGGCGCGAACATGCATTGCGCGACCCGGAACAGGAAGTAAGCATCGCGAGAGGGCGGGACAAGTGAAAACAAGATGGCCGCGCCCTTGAGCAACCGCATGGGTAAGTTGGCGACCCGCGATCACGCAAAAAATACCGCGAACAGGCGGGAAAAAAACTTCCGCGTCTTCGCGATATTTACGGCGTGTTTGCGGAGATTTTTAGCATTTTCGCGATAATTTGCGAAAGTTAATTTCGCAAATTCCGCCCACCCCTAATTATAACAGCCGTCTAGCTCGCTGAAATTCTCATTTCCATTTTCTGTTATTAGTTATGCTTGTAGTGATTAGCTTAAGAGTGTGTCTGGCGAGTCACAGCTAGGGGTGGGCGGAATTTGCGAAATTAACTTTCGCAAATTATCGCGAAAATGTTTAAAATTATCGCAAACAAGCGGAAATATCGCGAAGATGCGGAAGTTTTTGTCCGGCATGTTCGCGAGATTTTCTGCATGGTTGCGGGTCGCCAACTTACCCATGTGGTTGCTTGCGGGCGTGGCCATCTTGTTTTGAGTTGTCTCGCGGTGCATGATCGCGAGAAGAAAGACGTGATCGCGCGACGCATGACGTCACTGCGGGCGCGAACTGTCGCGAGATAGCGCAAATGGCTAAAAACAATACAACATCTCATGGAGAACGCAACCGGATCAAGAAAACTTGTCGGCGAACGCAGGGATTCAGGTAAGGCGATATTATTTTACAGCGCGAGCAAGCAACAAATTATCGCCAAGCTGCGGAAACCGGAATTTTTGACATTTTCGCGCTCTCCGCGGAACGCGAAAATGTCAAATTATCGCAATTTCCGCGAACGGAACGAAATTTTCGCCCAGGCCTAGTCACAGCACAATATATTCAAGAGTAGGCAGCCCTGGTAGTTTTACCGCTGGCATTTTAATTGTGCCAGCTGCAGGCTTTTTAGTGCAAGACTTTTGGGCACAACAATCTTTTTAGGATCAAGGGCATGTTCCCTGTTGTTTGTTCTCATACCTCCCTTCACCTCTAGGTGCTGAACCACACGTTAAGAGTGCCGCATTTTTTCCTTACTGTTGGCTGGCCTTCCTTTTTTAAATAAGTTGATTTGCTTTGCGAAACTTTACAGCCACAGTAGAGGTCGGCTTATAACCATTTGAGTGCACTATCGTTTGCTAACGTTTCACTCTGAGGGGCCCATGAAAACGTACAGTGCCCCTAACATGGGGGGTGCGGGCTAGGTGCTCACAATGTCCCTGGAGGCTACGCCAGTAGTCGGGACACCGTATCACCTGATGGCCTGCTGGGGTCCAGCTTGGTCACAAATACCGGGGCCTGTCCCGTCCCAGGGTAGCATCCCAGGCTCCAGTTACCTGCGTTATAACTCCATCCACATCAGCTTCTCACACTCTAGCTAGCTCTTGGGGCTACACCACCGGATATGAGTATCGCCTGCTTTTCACTGTTATTAGCCTTCTTTGTGACAATAGGACTTGAGTCGCTGTGGGGGTGGGTTGTAAGGGGGGTACAGTCTCATGATGTAGTCAATGGGACTGGCAGGTAAACTTGATCTCTTATACAAAGGCTAAGAGCACTAATCCTCTGTGTTTTGTGTTCCTTTATGTATGGCCGGATCCATGACTGTGATACCTTGGAGGTGATCCACACCGCAATGACGGCAAGATACATGGGAGGTGATCCACACCGCAATGACGGCAAGATGTGGACAGGAAGTAGGACCGGAAGATCCGGGATGGGTGAGGCAAGAGGAGGCATCACGTGTGATGAGCAATGAGGAGAAGGGCTCAGAGGTGCCAACATGCATGGGTGAGATGCTGCGGCCCATACACTGTCTTGGTTGGGTATAGATATAGACAACCAGAATTTTCCTTCAGTAGGGGTATTTAGCAGTCCGCTACGTTACAAGTGACTACGTCTTGGCAGCATGACCAAACTCAGGGGCAACAGATGGATGCAACACCTCAGCACCCCCTGTTTGAATTGGTATTCTGCTATTAAGCAATATCTTATTGCGCTTGTACATGCAGGTGCCATCTTAGCGGGTACTGTGCGGCGTTGGGATGCTCCATAGTATGAGGTTTTTCCTGCTGAAGGGTCCGGGAAGCAAGGAAGCAAGAAGGTAGTTAGTAGGGGGAAAGGTTCATTCAGAGCCTTTCCCAGAACCTAGTAGCCAGGCGTGTGTTTTTCACATTCCTTGACTATGTTTATGAGAGATCTTGGGGCCTGCGGGGAACTCCCTGTGTAGTCTTCCAATTTTTCAATTTCCGGGATCAGCCGGCTATTCCTGTACGGCACCAACCCTGTTGAGGTGTGTGCAATTACACTAGCAATCAGTCTCATGTCTGGTGCAGCGTGTCTGTCTGGCGCATCATATCTCTATCAATTGAGGCAGTTTATTGGCTCCCAGATGGTATGATAATCTCCTCTTCGTTCAGATCCAAGTTTAAGGGGACAGGTGTACAGCAGGTACAGAAGTCCATTGAGGCACCCTGCCCTGCCATGAAACAGGCAGTATACCTGACACTAGTATTCGATACAGGCACCCTGAGCAGCTTCTGGAACATATTGGTTACTGGAGCATCGCCCACCGTGGATAGGGTGCAAGATGATATCACCCCTTTTGGGGGGTGTTTTTGGCAATGGGCTGCCGTGGGCAGGGCACACATCAAGTATAACAGAATTATTCTGCGTATGGAGGGTGGCATGTACCAGGCAATATTAGGTACCAGCTCGGTTCTTCCCTCGACACCACCACCAGTGAACCTCCAAGTATCTATGGACCTTGCTGGGTCAGAGGTCGTGCGCAGGGCGACCGGTTCCCTAGAAGCGTCTTCAGTAACGCATGCTGTACAGCCCCCAGAACAGGGGTTGGGTCAGGTTTTTACCAAGTAAATGTGGCCGAGCCCTCCTGCCAGTGATGAAGAAGACTAATCCTGCATAAAGTGAGTCAGCACAATAGGTGCATAGGTTAAGGCTCACTTGGCCTGGCGTCATAAGCGAGGATAAGGTCTAATGTCCTGCGGGGGACACCTAGGAATGCTTTTGCCAATGGCAGGATATTTCTGAAAACTTCCTGGGCACGGTTCAATAGGGCAAGGAGCGCTGCATGACCTTTCCAGAAGTCGGAAGGGGGAGGCCAGATAGGCAGTCAACTATACAGGCCTGTGGCGGTGAGGTCATGATTGGTGAGCATAGTTTTCGGTCCTTAGTGGGCATAACCATGGTCAGAATGGGGACGCCCGAGGGGGAGACAGAGGGTCTCTCATGGAACTCCAGGGAAAGTTACAGCCGGTAGGCTGGAAGGGTGAAGGGGTGGGGAGGTCGCGCTTCCATTAGGCTGGTTGGCCGATCCCCGCACGCGCACGCGCTCAAGGGCGTAAGGACGCATAACTGCAGCGGCCCGCTTTTATGGAGTTGAATCTTTAAGGGCATAGGGGGGGTCCGGTGGAGGTATCCATCCGGTAAGCTGGACCCCCTGCGCAAGGTCACTCCGGTTGGAGGTTGGGACCTAGCTTGATCTTGACCTAGGGCCACCAGTCATTGACCTTGCTGTAGGCTCTAACAGGGATATGTAGAAAGAGAATATCTTCATTGCTTCGCTTATGATAGGAACGTATATGTATTAGAAGCATGTTAAGGTTAGCCAATTGACAGCTTGTACCTATAAATGTATTGGACTTTCTGCGTATAGCGTGCATAATGTAAATAATATTAAATGTTAATCTTTGCTTATTTTATGTAATAAAATACGGCGGGGGTTTACTACCCCTAATCCAAAGCAGTGTGGTGCTTGAATTGTTTGCCTTGGGGGGTAAAAGGAGGGGGGAGGGGTGAGCCCCATGGGAGCCAGGGGGGTGACCACCCCCAAGGGTTGAGGGTGAAGAGGAAGGGGACTTTGGGCAAGTACCAGGCCATATAGATAGGCGGTCTACTGCCCTAAACTGGAGTTTTTGTGAAGAAGCAAATTACATAATTTACAGATGTCCACGATTTATTTTTTGCAGTTGTATATAGCACGAAATCGACCTGAAGGTGTTCGGAGTGCTTTCCATGAACACCAGTCACATTTTTTTTTCTATTTACCTCAAGTGATTTGCCCATAATCACAGGATGTTGATCCGGGACAAGACGGGGCGGGGTAGTTTAGGTGGTTGCCATTTATGATTCTTATCTTTCCATTGTGGTATATATAACAAGTCACTGACAGAGAGCGCAAGGACGGGTGGTCCAAAGGAGAGCAGGAGAGGCTGGGGGAGATTTGATGAGGCACTGCAGAGGTATGCAGTCTCTCAGTGCAAGCTGTATACTAAAAATAAACAAGCAAAGCCAGGTGATGAAAGCCTGCCTCGTTCTGCGGTGCACAATGCACATGAAGGGCTGTGGTGGAAGTGGGCATGCTGGTTTGAGTTGAGGATCGTTGGTTTCTAACAGCCCAATAGCTGAAGGGGAGCTCTCACAGACTCCCATCCTCACTCGGGCAAATTTCAAAGGCTGATCTAGGGCCACGCTGTTGTCAGGATGTGTGATCCAGCTATGTGGGGAATGACACTTCACTATAAACTGAAAATAGTATTGGTTCGAATCCACATCTGTACACTGACGCGATGCTACTGCTCTTGTGCTCAGTTTCCTGCCTGTCTGCATGCGGATTCACGTCTGCTGGCCACCATTGCAAAAGCCGAGTAAACAACAAAATAGTACTTACTGACTAATAAAGCAGTTAGTCTAATGCTGCAAGCAAACGATCCAGTCTGAGTGGGCGGGGCCAAAAGGAGACAGGGCGGTAACAAGGAGTGACTAAAAAGCCTCACTTACAATGGAAAGCCAGCGTTTAGCATGCACGATGACGCAAGCCAATGGAAAGAAGGGGCGGAGCCTACACTCCACTTCTGAAATCTGCTCGATTACATGAAGCCTCGCAGAGCTAGCAGCGCATGTGCGCTGCAACGCAGGTCTGCGAGAACTAAAACCAGGACGGTCCGGGCAAATCCAGCACACCTGGTCACCCTACTATGGTGGCAACATTGAAAACAGGCTGGGATACTTTTTAAGCACGTTCTGGCAGAGTCTACATTACAGATTTGCCACTGTGACCTCAGCTGCCAACCAACAGCGCCGAGTTTTCATTTCAGAACGGGAGCAAGCGTGCATGGTCCCATATTTAATGTTGGATGTGTGAGGATAAAGTTAGTCCCCATACGATACAAGCCTGCTCAGAACCAAGAACTATAAATAAAGTATCAGGTTGTACAGCCTAATGCGTACACTATGATCATAAGTAAGAACATAAAGGGGTCTCTGGAGCCGCCCAAAGCTGCCAGCTTACTGAAAACCATAAACTGCATGTCTGTCTCTCATACCTCTTCATCCACCACACTTCTAAGCACCGCATCCCATGGGACGCTAACTGCACCTCTGTGATCATCATGCAAGACATGGAATACATCACGTAGGATCCCAAAAAATAGGACAACACCCTCCAGTCACACACCTTACATGGCATAGATTGCTGCCCATGCAGGCAAGCACGTCGATGCCCCACTCAGGGGTAGTAAATGCATTATAAATGCTGCAATACAATACAGTACAATCCTAAAGATACATTCTGTAATTTGCAAATTGGCATATCCCATGCAGAAATTTCCTCTACACCAGTGATACTCAAAGTACAGCCTGGGGGCTGCATGCGGCTCTCCTGATCTTTGCATGCGACCTCCTGGTCAACAGCAGAACTAAGCTGCTGTTTTCTTGTCTCAGCACTAACATTAAGAAATAAGTGCAATAAACCGGCAAGCCTTTATTTAAAGGTAATTGATGTTAAAGAAAGGAAGTAGCTAAGTTATCCTGCACCTCCCAACTTAGAAACACCTTTATTTTTAAAGAGATCTTGTAGAAAAGGTGTAAAAATATGATAAGGTCTCTTCACAATTCAAAAAGTGTATTTCATTAACATGCAGAATCATTTCACCTCAGTACATCACATTATATCAGTGGATTGAGAAGTATTTTTTTTCAAAGCAATAGTTTTCAAACATGAATTTACAAACATTCATTTTTCCCCCATCCTGACAATAATGTCAATAGTGAACTAAGATGCAAGTCAGCTGTTAAGTGCACTCTTTGGGCTGGGTTCCTATTATGCATGAAAACATGATAATTAATTTAATCAAGCACACAAAAGGTTTTGTATTATGCACATCCAAAAGTCATCTATTTAGAAGGCGTAACAGTGAAATTAAACAATTGCCTAGAATCACACAGTTTGATAAAGTGGTGAAGCTGGGATTAATACCCGGGTTTCTGGTTTCACATTGTGCAATTCAGCTACTGGAAGCATATGCTGTGCTTCCACATCCACCTTACTGGCACAGCCACCCCAGCACAAACCGCCACGACTGACACACTGCTGGCATCAATTCGGCCCTCGGTGATATCAATGACAAAAGCTTTTGGCCCCCAGGGAAATGTTTGTGAGTACCCATGCTCTACACGTTTGCATGCTAGCATTACAGGAGTATGGACTGGTAAGGAAAAGCCAAGGAAACACGTTGACTGAGACCCGCGTGAGGTAGAACTTTTAAGTGTATACTAGGCCTGGGAGAAATTTAAATTATGCCAGAGTAATCAGAGTAATTTTAGTTAATATGCATTACTCTTAGATAGGCCCTCAATCCCTGCCTAAGCACCAAACCACAGCGCTAAAACCAATCACAACCCTGCATTGCACCATTGTGATTGGTTATGGGGAGCTTGGACCCTGGGTACTTCCTGCTTGCAGAGAAGAAGCCAGGAAGAGGACGGAGAGGATGGAGAAGGAGCGACGGCCTGCCAGATGGCAGATAAGTGAGTTTTTTAAATCCCTCTTCACCCTCCCCCTCCCCACTCCCCGCCCCACTGCTTCTTCCCCAGAGCAGCCACCACTGAGCCTCCTCTCACAAGTACGCATAACTATGAGTAATTTTGCTGAAATGATGAGTAAGTACACTAGAAAGAATTACAGCAGTTATGCCCACCCCTAATGTATACCCAGAGGATGGTTTCTGAAGGGGCAGCATCCCTCTAAGTCCCCACTCAATGAGGACACAACTATGGATTTCACTCCTACTTAGAGAGGTGGACATGGGGCCCAGTCATCATCTTAAATGTGGCTGGGAATAGATAGGCACTGATCCCTGGCAATGGGGCTGTTACCACTCTAAAATGATGGGTGCATGTATTGTATATCATTGAAGATTCATTTATATAGAGATTCATGCCCCTGATGAGGCATCACATTTCATTTCTGGATAGGTAGCACACTAGCCCTTGGGGAGTGTTTGGTTGTAAGTGTACTGACATTGCTGGGAGCCTATGTGGGAAGTATTTTGGTGTCTTCGTTTCAGTGATCAGAGTGGTGGTCTCGTCTTAGGTAACAGTACATAGGAAGAGTAAGTAGTGAGATAAACAGGATATGCATTTTATAAATTACATCAAATACCCCCTGATATCAGTGCTGAATTTGTAAAACAATAAGTGCCACAGTCCAAAGTTTTGCTCAGAATTCCGGAGCCAGTGATTGTGAATGTTGCCATGCCAAATAACAAGTCTGCACAGTTGTGTTTCCAACTCATATCTCAATAATCCCGGACCAGACACTCCCTGCTGCTTAATCGAACTCTTGCAGGTTCTTTTTCATCCCTTCTTTCTTTCTCATGGTTTTCATCTTTCTGTCCCTCCTTCGGTCCCCCTTGCTTGTTATTCTTTAGCTCTAGGTCAACATCTATTTCCAGAATATAAGTGCCAGTCTGCAAAAATGAGAGCTGATGGGCACTACCTGTAACCACTGTCTCAAATTAAGCGCTTCCTGCTGTGTAATATCAGAATATGGCAGGTCACTGAGGAGTTCTGTGACAATATAAAGAACGAGGCAGGAAGCTGACTCCTAGGTGACTAACAATATAAATGAGGGACCCCTTGAGGTGGGTAGGAGACCCATAAACACCCTCCCCATCAATAACTCAGCCTCAGACTGACTATCTTGGTTTTAGGAGTAACATCTCAAGCCATATTTCTTTTCAGAGAACACAAAACAACCCTTATGCACACAACAATTCTTTTTACAATTATTTACAGCAAACCTTGCATGGGAACTAGATGTGCGACTACCAAACCAGTACATATCCAAGAGTCAATAGTTGACACTTGGATGGCCTTTTCAACACCAGCCAATTTACAATTGACTTAGGACCCCACAAGTTACTTGTAGGATGCATGGAAGCCGTTTTTTTTATAATTCTTTTTATTAACAGTAACGTGTTTGACATTGAAATTGCATATATGAGATTAATGCGACTACAAAGATCTTACGACAGCATATTACAGAGTACCTTTCAATAAGACATAATAACTCACATTATTCACGGTGTTGGTGGTTCATCAAGGGGGAGAACAGGTGGATCACAATTATTTCCCCTATAAGCATTCCATTTGTCCCATATAGAAGTCAATTTTTTGGGGCACCCACGTGCAACGTACACCTTTTTTTCTCTGATCATACACCTGTCCATTTCTGCCTTCCAGGCCTCAAGTTTTGGCGACACCTCTGCCCCCCACAGCTGTGCAATGTTTCTTTTAGCCACCATTAGACCAAAGTGAACCATAGTTTGTCCTTACTAGTCAAGTCTGTGGGTTCCCACACATTTAAGAGGCATCGTTTCGCTTCAGGCCCAATCACAGTGTCCAACACCTCTCCCATGCAGTCACGAATCTTCTTCCAATAATTCTGCACACACCTACATTCACATATTATGTGAATAAAGGTGCCCACCTGCCCACATTGTCTCCTGCACTTTCCGTCAGTAACCCTCCCCATTCACATTAGTCTGGGCCCTGAGATGTAAACTCTATGTAGGATTTTGAGTTGGACAAGGCGCAATCTGGAAGAAATCGCCACTTCCCTTGGGGAAGCCACCGCCTCCTGCCACTCTTCATCATCTAGCTCCAGCCCGTCTCCCTCCTCGGTCCAAGGGGATCATCAGTGTTGTTTATTAACTTTTTGTAGGTCAGGGATATTGCTTTTTCAGGGAGGTAGCCGTCTAGAAGCCTGTCCTCCAGTGGAGAGGATTCCGGAGGGGAGGAGCCCTCCGACAGATTTGACTGGAGTGCATGCCGGACCTGCAGATAACTAAAATATTCAGTGCCAGCTAGTTCGTGTTCACGCTGGAGCAAGGCAAACAGCACCACCTCGCCCTTTACCCAGAGGTCCCCGATCTTTGAGATCCCAATTAGGTCCCATCTGTCGAAACCTTTTGAGGTCCCCAAGGTGCCCAACTGTTCCGAATCCCATAAGGGAGTGGCTAGCCTGAGTTTCTGTTCCCACCCCAGGCTTCGGTTCGCTGCGTGCCAGACCTGAACTGAGTGCTTAGTTGGTCCTGTTAAGGGGTACCATCGGGGTCTAGAGTAAATAGCCCTGTTATGATTTCTGCCAGGTAGGAGCCACTTGTCCATTCTGTACCTAGGTGCGTCCCCACCGTGATACGTGTAATAAATTATGGCAACCAGGTGGGCAGCCCACTAATACTTTTTGATGTCCGGAAGCCCAGTCCTACCGTCATACCAACTGAGTAAAAATTTGTGCAAGGCTATTCGGAGTCTACCGTCCCACAGCAGCTCTCTCTGCAGGCCCTCTGTCTTCTTGAAATATCTCACAGGGGACCAGATCTGGGGAGTTCTGCAAAGCATAGAGGAAGCGTGGCAGCAATATCATCTTAAAAAGCGCCGCTCTTCCCAGCGACCCCTCATTTTCCTGGAAATAGTGATATAGGGCCTGCAGGATTGCTTTTTTAACTATGGGTTTGCGGAGATACCATGGGATAATTGGTGTGATGCTTCCCACTTTCTTTTCCCCGAGGACCAGTTGAGTCCACACAAGGGAGTGGTCTGAAATCCCCCTAGCCACATGTCTGATTTCACGAATATTTGCTATTTGTGATGAGGGCACCAGTAGGTTATCTATTCGGGAAAGACTGTTGTGCGCTCCCGAGTTAAATGTGTACTGTTTACTATCTGGGTGATATTCCCTCCAAACATCCGTGAGGCCTAGGGTATCCAAAAAGTTCATCAGCCATCTACTTGCTGAACCAATGTCGCGGGGTGGACAGCGATCCATGGTACCCGATACTACCGAGTTCAAATCCCCTCCTATAATTATGTGTCCCTCTGGGAATGAGAGCATAAGCATGCACCTTGAAGGTACGGTTCTGGAGGCCCAGCAGGACATACACAGTCATCACTGTGAGCGTCTGTCCCTCCCACTGCCCTGAGATCACGGAGTAACAACCCAGCTCGTCAGTCCAGGTGCGCTGTATGGAGAGCGGGAGGGAGTGTTTGAACAAGATGCCCACCCCTCTAGAGCCCGTGGTGAAGCCAGAGTGAGCCACTAGTCTGTAGCCCCATCTAGTCAGTGCTTTACAGGTGTTACCTACCAGGTGGGACTCCTGAAGTAGCACTACGTCTGGGGTGTGTCACCTGATGTGCTATGGAAGACGTTTTAATGGTCAAACTCACCTGCTCCCTCAATACAGAAGGGGCCAGAGGCCAATTTATATTTTGAACACCCTAATAACATCAAGCCAGAGAATATTGTAAAAAGGGATCCTCTATGGCACCTTTTTGGAGATGAACTTTGGATCCATCTCCCCCACTCTCCTAGGACAGAAACATGAACTACCCATGAGTGCTTGGCAAGTGGCTGTAGTGCTCACCTACAGCCTGCCCAATAGCCACAGTGTGCTTGGGGTAAAATTAATGCTAAATCCAGAGTTCTCCTAGTTTTTGAGTAACTGATGGCAAGGTTTCCAAGTGGTGTGGGCCAGCCACAAGTCTATCCTCTATAGGCTTGGATGGTTAACTAACCACCGTGCTGCCCCTGGTCAGGCCTCATTTTAAGGTGGAGAAACATCCTGTGCTTTGAAAGCCAGCAACCAGTCCACAAACAGCTCCTTACCCTGGGGAAGGGGGGACAAATGCGCACCATTGCAGTGGAAATACTGCTTGCTGTTCAAGCACCTTGAGATACAGTCCTTAGTAAGGATATAGTAAGTAATCTCCTCAACTGACTATTGCGTTAATAAACTTATTTATAAAGGGCCCTGGAGTATGACCCAGTGTTCCAAAATCTTTGGGGTATGATGTACGGCAATGCAATAAATGCACCAGGAAACCTCTTTGCAAACAATGACATCTCAATCATTAGTTGCCCAAACACAGCCCTTCTACCACCAACTGAATATTGCTACTGCCACCATGAATTATGATGACAACAGGAGGATGCAGCCTCATGCTTGCTGTCTTCTCAGCAGGCTGGCACTTGCCATTGATGAGAAGAACCCAGATGCTGGTCCAATAAATGAGGAGACATACCTCAGCCGCCCATCTATGGCAGTTTCCCTTGTTAGGTGTGACACTGGCTCTACTCACAAAGGAATATTCAAGGACCCATATGAAGGGTGGGGCTATACAACCTAATGAACATATGTGAGGGAGGTAACAGAGAGACATTAATTCACACATCGAATGTCCTGCTTTCTCTAATTTCTTTGTCTCAGAAAGACGTGGGAGTCTAGATAAGATTGAGGCCCACACAGACCTTGTACCAGTCTGACTTCCACCTCCTGATCTTTTTCACTGTCCCTGAGTCCAGCGCCATAGCCGCTGTTGAAGTGGCTGTCCCATCCTAATAGAGTGTGACGTGTGAACTAAATTCTGAGCAGTGGCAAGGATAAAACACTGTTGAACTGAAACCTGGTGGGAAGAATTCCACTACTGTGTACCAACAAGGAATTATCCTGGAAAGCTATTGCAGGTTTCAGAACAATAATATGTATGAAAAGGAGAGAGAGGAACAAGAAAGGACTAGTTCTCATCCACTAGTTAATGAATGAAAATCAAAAGGAACTAGCTATTGAGTAGAAGCTCAAGATGTGTGTTTGCAGTAGTAAGGAAAAAAACCTTTGTTTTCTATGTAAAAAACCTTCGTTTTTTATGAAAGCCCTCACCCACCAACCTAGTTGGTGGCATGCTTCATCATTGGGCCCCACCCGAGGCACCGAGTGTGCCTCGGGTGTGCTACGATGCCTGACTACAGCAGAGCGGGTATTGTTTAGTGAGTGTGCTGTGATGGGGTTAAGAGTGTAGGTTAAAACTAGGACCAACCCCTGTTTGCATACAAAAAGGCAACCAGCCTCAAAGATCGACTGGTATCTACCTAGGATACACCAGAGCCCTGTTACTAATACAGTCCTCAATGCTTGGGGCTTACACATTGTAGTGGGACATTACACATGCAGGGACTGCAGTGTCTGTCACCTGACACAATCCACCAAGACATTAGACCTGGAGCCAGGAAGGATATGGCGACAACTCAAACACATAAACTGCAACTCTACCAACGTAGTATATCTCATCAAAAGCCTGTGCGGACTCCGCTACGTTGGTATGACAACACGCAAGGTGAGGACCAGGACTGTGGAACACCGCAGCACCATCCGGTGTAAAAAGAACACCAGTAAAATGACGGACCATTACATACAGAAAGGCCACACACGTAACGGTTTGTTTGCAGGTAGCATTTTGAGAGAGAAAGATATGGGAGGTTTGGCAAAGGTTGGAGCGAATGGAGAGAGGAGGTTAATATTTGTGAATTTTCAAGGTAACCGAGGGGGACTTGTGGTAGACTGGGGAGGTTATTTTCACTGGCAGCAGGGTATAGTTTTGATGTAATTGCAGAGGTAATGTGGGGTTTAGATTAGTAGCAAAGTGTATCAGGGGAGTTTTCTCACTTAGTGCATGATTATTTTGTCACATAGCGCATTAGTTTGACTTTTGAGTGTTTGGGGGTTCTATTCTAGTGGGAAGGGGTCTGGCACTTAGGTTGATTAAATGAGTGGTTTCGATTTAGGAGTAGTTGGGGTGAGTGTGCAGTCATTTTGTAGTTAAGTAAGTTTGTAAGGAGCAATTGGTATATCTGTCTTGTCCTATTTTTTGCAGAGACCCCTGACGAAGAGCCGCAAGGGCTCGAAATGCATTGGGTGATACATATTGAGTCTACTTGGATACCTGAATAAGTTACACATGTTGTTGTTGAAAGCCTGGATAGGCATGCAGTTGGCATATGAAAATGTTAATTAAAGCATCTACTTGGAATTACGCTGTCTCTGCAGTGGATTAATGTGCGAGGGAGCATTTTGAAATTATGAATAACTAATTTTGGTGTACTATGGTTAAAGGACTGGATACTGATGATGTAAGCAGTTTATGGGGGAAAAAGCCCCAAATTAGCAGTGCGACAGATGGGTTGCGTCAGTTACGTGCCTTTGGGAGATTTTTATGTGGAGCTGTGACAGGGATGGTTCACAGCATCTGTTCTAGCTTTCTAAAAGTGGCAGTTTCAGAATTATGACTTAAATCTGACTATACCATGAAATAGGATTTTCATTTACAATTCTTTAGAGACCAAACATGACATATTTCTTCCTGTTCCCAATAAAAAGTTAGCACTTATTAAATGCATTAAGATATTCCAATGTTATCCTATGGGAGAGGTAGGCCTCACTTTTGTACAAAAATAAATGTGGGTGTTCTTCACTGCCAAGACATGTAAAACTCAAAAGAACATGTCCAAATGTTAATTACACTGCACCCTGCCCTATGGGTTGTTTAGGGATTACAACAGGGGTGACATATAATTATTATATAGGGCATTTTAGACCAGACAAACAGTTTATTTTACACTCTTTCAAGCTGGTAGATCGAGGGTAAATCGTCCGACTTCACCGCTGCTAACATTTAGCGTTCCCTCTACCATCTCTTGAGGAGGCCTGTAACCCACCCCAATTGGGTAGGGATTTTTATAAGGTACACCAAATGTAGGTGTTTTAGTGATTGGTCTACCCCCTACTAACTAAAATTCCAACCAATGTGTAGATGATCATTTGATTTATGGTCCTGATAAATTGGCAATTGATCACTTGTGTGATAGACCAGGCAAGAAACATGTTGACCTTTCTGAAGCAGCAACCACAGAATATGATGTTGGTGGTCTACCATTTTTATTTTTAATCAGACAAGTAGACTCATCTATGAAAATTTCTTTAGAGTACTACCTAGTCTATTTTACTCCACCTCATGCACTTTGCACACCAAACGCATCCATCGACACTTCTCAGCCCTACACCCGCCCTTCACATTATGGCTTTGGAACAAAAGATCTAAGAAAAAGAATCCCTTAAGGGTGACAGTCGGGCATTTCAGCGTCAACTTGATGAGGAGCAAGCCCAATGATGAAGCATGGCACCCATTGGGGTGTGTGAGTACCCTAGTTCCAAAAGGAGCGGACTCCTGTTTTATCCTTAGGATACAGAACCGACCTACCTTCAACTCTCTCTTTTTATCAAAAAGGAACCACATACTTGGTTGATACTACTTGATATTTACAAGGGGCTTGCATGCTAGACTTATAAGTGCTGCCAACCCCCCCTTCTTTAATGACACAAAAGGTTTATTTTGCCAGGTCGAATTGGCAGTTTAGAACTGCACACTGGCTGCAATGACAGGCTTGAGAAATGTTTTCAAAGTCTATTTACGTGGGTGGCATAAAAAGTGCTGCGGGCCCACTCGTAGCATTTAATTTATCGGCCCTGTGTAAAGGAAGTGGTCCTCAGGGGCCACCCGGGTTACTTACAACCACCTGCTATGCCTTCCCAAGAATGAAGAGTCGGTCAGACATTAGAGAATACAAACAAATTTTGTTAGCAATACTCTGCAGAAGAGTCCAATCTGACCTGCACCCTAAGATGTCTGCCGAGGGACTGACCCCCCAACAGACCACAACACATAATCATTCCTCCTAGAAGCCTCCAACCATGCCCACAGTGGAAAGTTACCGGCCTGGGCCGAACATGAACAAAGGAGGCACAGAAGGATGGGCTACCACCTGCCAGATGGGTACATGCTATCTGCAACTCAAGTTCACCGCGCTGAGTCACAGCGTCTCCTAACATGGGAGCAAAGTTACACAGAAGGATAGGAATGCAAGGGCAGAATGTCCTATTCATTAGTAAGTCAGAATCCAACCTTGAGCAGGGAAGGAAATAATAGCTGAATGCAGTGTTCTGCTGAGGCAAACAATACGAATAATGAGGCCTAGTTCAGACACAGCCTAGTGGGGATTGCGAAATACAAAATGGAGTCACACTTGCTAACTGAGGCTTGCGCATTACAAGGATAACTCAGTGGGTTATATAACGTGAATGCAAATGGAACGTCATTTAGCCACACACTGCTAACCTACTATGGCACGGAATAAGTATATAATAAGAATGGGGTTCTTCAAACCTAACAGACCCTCCTTTTAGCATGTGTGGCTAAATGCTTTATTGGCGCTATCCGGTAGGGTCTTTACAATTCTAATCAGGAGGGGAAATCTCTATTCTCAGGAACAGTATCTTAATACTCAGAAGTGTTCAAATGCTCGCTATTAAGAAGGGAAACTATAAGAAACATGTTGACCTTAAAAGTGTCTGCATCAACGTTCATCAATCCATTGATCTCTTTCTGAAGCATGATCTTAGCATTTGTATCGCATGGATATCCTTTTTCTTGGGAGTCAGTGTACTTACACAGCAGGCATAACGAGCCGGGAGACTGTGTATAGATGGGCATATTCTTTGCATTACCAACCCCTTTTGACTGAGGACAAAACCCTACTTTCACATTGTAGCTGATGGAATGTATGATGGATAGATGAGGCAACAAACATTGGGGAAAAAGAAAAAAGAGGCAACATCTGTCAGACCATTTCCTCATAGGTAAAACATAATTGTGAAAGCAAACTTTATAAAGTAAGATCCAAGGCAAACTTTAGGTCAGCGGGGCAGCAAAGAGGTGTTCTTCTTCAATAATAGAACAACCAAAAGAATACATGGTAATTGGGAGAGAAATGCAATGCAATAGAATTAATGACCAGGGAACAGGGGGATGGGCAAGAGTCTTCTTTCCAGTGTCCTTCAGAGAGTCATCACTGGCAGGCTCCAATTTTTTATCTGGCATAGGTGCTGTTGAGCACCGGCGGTGGAGCTACTCGTCTAGCTCTTTCTGGAAAAATCTTCTTCGCTCAGGATAGGGCACCCTCCATCCTTGGAGGACACCCTCAACTAATCCTGTCCAGTGTCCAGGCCAGTACACCAATCTCTTTTTCCCCTCTCTATCGCTGGCACCTTAGACAGGGTACCTGCATCCTATTCTTCGTCCATGAAGTCCATCCCTACTAATACAACTTTCCCTCTGGTGCACTGTCCTTCCGTCAGGGCGCGGATTGTGCCTCAATACTCCGGGCACAGGGGGGTCAAGGAAAAATGGGGTTAGTCTCAAGAGGACCAGGGGGCAGAGACTCAAACACAGGCGAGCCAACAGACTGGGCTCAATGGGCTAGGACTCAAGCACAGGTAGACCAACAGGCTGAGGTTCCTGGATAGCCCCTCTCTCTGTTTTGTTTTTTGGTGGTACTGCCTCGTTCAGCACTTCTTTGCTCTGCAGCTCCGCCTCAATCATATTCATGGATGTTCCATAGCAATCAGCCAGGCTCTGAATCACGTCCGGGGCCCCTCTGATGACTGCAGAGTGTCCCGAACCTATCAGTGGGTTGAATGCAGAGTTGTAATTAACTGGCAAGGATAAAATGTTACACAATTAATTTTTTTCTCTCCCAATACCAAGTAGCGGGGTGAGCCTTAATTCATTTACTAAGCTCTGAAAGAACAATCCGGACATACTTTGAATATTGCATCTGTCCATTCCTATATTATTCATCTGAAGAACCTCAACAAGGGAATTTCAAAGCAATGGCTTGTTTGTTTTACTTGTCTTAGCAAGCTTGTGTTCAATAAGTCATAGAGATCACAACACAACTTCTACTTTGTGAACCTTCACTGCTGTGCAGGTCTGCAGACACCGCTAGAATTATTTTTCCAAGGGAGCCAACATAAGTGTTGCATTTGTGACCATGCACTCTCAAGTTATAGTTGTAGCAGGAAAATTTAAAATTGCTAATTTAACAGGGATCCTTTATTATATATATAACTGACAAATTAAGCATAATGTAGCAAGTACATGAATTCTCCAGCAAAACTTGTTGTTCCAAACAAACTCCTGTAGAGCTATGTGCTCTTCAAACTGGTAACCATGAAAATGTGTGGTGCGCAATTACCGGGGGCATACCCTACCAATTCACCAGCTCTAGTAAGAGCTGTCATCTCAATTACACAGGCTAACTGATAAGGGACTCGTGATGTCTCTGTGACTGTATGTAGTGTTGTTGTAACATGAACAATAGTGATGTTGCCACCTGGGAATTTAAACAGGAGCCATCAACCTATAGTTCCCCTTAAGGATCAGATAGGGGAACATCAGCCTAGTCTACCCATCCTTTCATCTTCTTTTTCAATTCAATTCCATCAATTTACAGAAAGGAGGGGCAGTAACATGGCTGACTTCAAGGTGGGACACTTCTAATCATGATAATTTTTCTGCACAGTACTTTTTTAAAGCCAGTTAGGTGCACTGGTGAGGTGCTGTGTCTCTATGTATTCAAGGGCATGTTCACAGCATGGAGGACCATACCTGTGAAATTAGGGGCTCAAGGGAGTCCAACCGATTGTCTTATGGAGACAGCCATCGTCATGACCATTTCTAGACCGCTCAGGAGTGCTCTTGTGATAGCGTCAAAGACAGAAAGCACGCACAACAAACCATCTTGTGTACTTACAACACAAAACAGCACACAACAATATATGTACCAAGCACAGAAGCCAAAGAAAAACGCAGTTTGTTAGTTGCCAAAAAGACTTTTTCATGCACCTCATGCACCTTATTTACTGTGTTAGTTGGTCAAGGAGCTAATCTCCTACCTCCCTTTGACAGTAGGTGACCTAAGCAGGTGACCTCCTGTCGAAAATACATACACCTTATGAAAAGCAGACTCCCTAGCTATTCAGAGCTAAACACAAGAACAATGTGTTAGAAATGGGTGTCTCTAGTTGGCAGAGGTAGGTACCTCTGTCCAAACAGGGACCCTTCTCTCCAGTCAGGGTAAGGAGAATGCACACTTTAGATAACCCCTACTCACCCCCTTTAGTAGCTTGGCATGAGCAGACAAAATGCAATGTAGAAATCAATTGTACCAACACTCACAGTAACTCAGTGAAGACACCACAAAAGGACACTACACCAAATGCACATCCTCTTCCTCTGTCACACTGAAACAAGACAATCAATCCACAAAAGACAGAAATGCACAAAAAAAGTTGGACAAGAAAATGTCTGCTTCCTAAAAGTGCTGTGTTCAAACACAGACTTTGAAAACCATACTCACTAAAAGATGTATTATCAAATTCTGAGCTCATTACTATTTTCTATCTTATCCCTATGAAGGATATACTTGTTAAATGTTACAAATATTCCCCATTCCGTCCTATCAGCAGGACAGCCCTTCAATAGTAAAAAAGGAAAATGGTATCCTTTCACCACCAGGAAACACCACACACACCAGCACACATCAGCACATATCCTACTCCTCACATACACTGAGCCCCACCCAAGGGGGTGGCCTGGGCCCACCATAGGGGTGCCCTATGGTTAAGCTGCATGCAGGCACTGCAGTGGCAGGCCCAAGACTTTTTTTCCGGGCCACTCATGTGGGTGGCACAATCAGCGCTGCAAGCTTACTAGTAGCTATTTATTTACCAGCCCTGGCAGAATCAGTGGACTTCACTAGGTGTTTACTTCTAAAACCAATATGCTAATCAGGGAGAACCAAGCACAATATCTATTTCCACAGAAAGCACTCGCACTGTGACACTGATCAGAAGTGCCAAAATACTCAAAGCATCTAAGCTAGCAAAAATGAAAACCAGCACAGCATCAAAATACAGGAGGTAGAGGCAAAAAGTCAGGGGAAAAGATGCCAAGGATGCCATGTCTAACACCCTGCAACTGTACTGCCCTGCAACTTTGCTGTGTCTAAAACGATGAGCAAGTAACTACCTTGTATTTTTAAACTTTTATAGATGCCCTGTCTTTCTGCATGGTCCTAAAAAGGCGCAGCAGAGCCTATATCTCTTACCAGCCAATGTTATTCCAGACAAAGACCTATCATACATATTCTATAAGCAATACTGCCAAAGAATGCTCTTTAGATCAGAGACAGAAAAATATTGAGCTGTGGAAGAAGCTTAATAATAGCCAGAGCAGCAGACAACTGGAGGGCCACATTTTTATTTTACCTTTGAATTGCACACAGGTCAGTCACAAATTGTAAACACAATCGAAATAGTGGGACTATTACAATGTACTAGCCTTCTCCTCACCAACACCTTTCTCAACCAGATCTGGGATTATACACAACAAGGTTTGTGAAATCGGTAGGAATCCCAGCTCTACATCACCTGTTGCCCACCAAGTGGGTGGCACATTTGCAAAACTCGGGGGGGGGGGGGGGGGGACAAACACTACTATCAACTTACATTATGGCCCATCATCAGACATTCACCTGCCTGAGAGCAGTTATAATAGGATGCCAAACCCATCACATGCTCACCACAACTAGGCATTAACTGTAATAAAACAGTCGCAATAAAAAAAAATCAATAATCTGAGCAAGAGAGCGCAAAACATGCTACAACAATGAGTCTGAATCACCCACCAATACACGCATAGCACTGTGCTATGTTAAATACATAACTAAAATAAACAATATAGACCAATTACTTCCCAATATCTACAACCAAGTCGCAATTGCAAAAAACATAATAAAAACGAATCTGCAAATAAACAATCAAAATCCTCTTTTAAGACGCATATCCTGTCCACTAAAATCTAAATAACACCTTCACCCTCTCATCTTTCTTCTGACCGCAACAACCAGAACCACCTGAACATCACAGCAGGAATAAAAACAGCAGAAAGAAAAGAACAGCATTTGCAAATGGACATTTCTGAAAACAATGCTTCGGCTGTCTCCTGCTGGGCCCCTCTAAACTATACATACGCATTTTAACTCACTTTGCATTCCCTGCAAACAATGTTTCTGAGCAAACGCTCTCTGTATCATCATATTTTTTCTTTTTCTTAAACTCTTTCTACTTCATTCCTTGTCCAGCACTATAGTACCCTTCATCCTTCAGAATACCATCTATCAACTTTCTGTGAAAACAAACCAATATTTACTGTACGAGCACCCTAATCTGATCAGAGAATACTAATCCAATAACCAACTGAGTCACAAAGAATCTCATGCCACAGGTTTCAGGACATTCCACCCCACAGTTTAGTGGAAACTCTAGACACACACATTCACAACACTCATGAACCAATTCTTTTAGCTCCTGAGTTGTTCTTTTAATCTGTACTCAATTAACATCTTTTGCTGGCACTCTGCCTTCAGGAAAGTCTAGCTCCATGCTGCGCTTCTCTGCCTGTCTGTGTCAGGAGCAGGGCATGGCCCCCAGCTTCCTTTCTGGCTTTACAGAACTCTCTCCCCAACACGAGCACCCCTACTTGGGAATCCCTTCCTTATCTCACCGAAGGCCATAGCAAGCCTGGCACACACTGAATTCACAAGCTCTGTTTCTCAACTTTGAAAATTCTTTGTATTAAGCATAAAGACACACTGCCTGGAGTGCTTGAAACACTTTTTCCAAATTAAATACACGTTCAATTGTGGGCAAATCCAAATGAAACATACCCACTCAAATCAATCATATGTTAACTTCTGAGCATTGCACCAAATTTCTATGTGCCAATTTTCAGAATGCAGTTCGTGTCTGAAGCTGGAAAGCTATAAGTACCGACATACTGCTCCCTTTTTCCTTTCCCAGAACTCCTGCCCCCCCCCTTCATGGAAAGACCGAACACATTCAGTGCTACTGAATTAAGAGCGTGTTTTTCACCTCTCCTAATGCACCTTTAGAATTTGTGTCTGTTCAGCATAAATATACACTAACTTGAATCGTCACAACACTGTTTTCAATTTAAATGTGTATTCCTTACTTACATTTTTCTCATGTTGTACTCTTCCTATGTCAAAACAAATGTACATTCTTGCTAGTATTTTTGATCAAATCAGATTTCTATTTATTTATTCTTTTTTCCATTCTTCAAAATTTAAAGTGTCGTCAGGAGGCGCTAGCTAACCTCCTTCCAATGGGTATTTGTAGAGCACAACAACATGAGACTAAATTAAGCTCATTCCAGACATTTTCAAGAAGGGGCCACACTCATCATTTTGCCTGGCAAAGCAATTGCAAGTAGTTTCCCAAAGACTGTCCTCAGACCATGTCAAACAAAAGCCCCACACAACACAGCTTGCTAAGGCAAGGCATCCTTTACCTCCACACGAAGAGCACAGTCGCTACTCACTCAAACAAGCATTTCACAAGCACCACCACCGGCGTCGGTCCCCAAACTTCATAGCACCCAAACACAACAATCAAACCACAAGTCAACCCGGAGACTGCATCAGAACAAAACAGTCCAAAGACTGCAGTAAGACAAGAAGACAGTCTGGAGACTGTACCAAGTTCAAAAAGACATTCCGGAGACTGTACCAAGTACAAGAAGACAGGCTCTAGCCCCAGGCCTTTTCAAGCGTAGACCAATATCCAGTTGGCCTGGCAGATTGTTCGCAAACACTATGTGTCTTTTAAAGGGTCTGCAAACCCACCAAGTTCAAGAAGACAGCCCAAAGATCGTACCAAGACACAGCCCGCGGCTCATGCCATTCAAGCAAGGCAGTCCAAAAACTGCACCAAGGCAGTCCGGAGACTGAACCAAGACACAGCCCGTAGGCTTGTGCCGTTCAAGAATGGCTCCATTATTCCAAGAATCAAATCACTCACCTGGTGCACACAGGATGAGTCAAGTTATTCTCCACTGCCGACTCTTCAGACTAAATTGTCAACTCCATGGTTTCGCTGTCTCAGGACCCCAGCCGGTGACCACTAGATGGGGAGTCGGCTGATCAGATGTGTGGGGCAGCTGCAAGAACCAAGCTCGATTGTGTGGGGTACCCGATCCGCCCGACCGACCAGATGCACCTCCGACCCTGCAACCCGATTATGGGTGAGTCAGATCACCTTGCGGGATCCCTGTTTGGGTGCCATATGGAGGAAGTGGCCCTTAGGGGCCACCCGGGTTACTTACAACCACCTGCTAAGCCTTCCCAAGAATGAAGAGTCAGTCAGACAGTAGAGAACACAAACAAGTTTTATTAGCAATACCCTGAAGAGGAGTCCAGTCTGACCTGCACCCTAAGATGTCTGCCAAGGGACTGACCCCCCAACAGCTCACAACACATAATCATTCCTCCCAGAAGCCTCCAACCATGCCCACAGTGGAAGGTTATCTGCCTGGGCTGAACATGAACAAAGAAGGCACAGAAGGGTGGGCTACCACCTGCCATATGGGTACATGCTATCTGCATCTCAAGGTTGCCACGCTGACTCTCAGCGTCTCCTAACGTGGGAGCAAAGTTACACACAAGGATAGGAATGCGAGGGCAGAATGGCCTATTCATTAGTAAGTCAGAATCCAACCTTGAGCAGGGAAGGAAATAATAGAGGAATACAGTGTTCTGCTGAGGCAAGCAATTCGAATTATGAGGCCTAGTTCAGACACAGCCTAATGGGGATTGCAAAATACAAAATGGAGTCACACTTGCTAACTGAGGCTTGCGCATTACAAGGATAACTCAGTGGGTTACATAACGTGAATGCAAATGGAACGTCATTTAACCACACACTACTAACCAACTATGGCGCTATATAAATATAATTTTTCATTTCATTTCATTTCATAAGTATATAATAAGAATGGGGTTCTTCATGTGTACATATTGTTCCATTTACAAGGGACTTAAAAGTAAATTAAATATGACAATCAGGTATAGTAGAGAAATAAGGTTTCCCCTGGGTAGCTATATATCAAAACAATCCACCCGCTCATGCATCCATTGCAAACACCATAAACATTCTAAGGTGTATCAAGAATAACTAAATCAAAATTAGTATTTTAACCTCCACCACCAAACTGAAGATGCAATATAAAAAATGTATTTGATTTTTTAAGACATCCGAGTGTCACACACAATATACGCCCATTTCAAAATATATAAAAACATTAATAAAATTCATACATAGCATGAAAGTACATGAGTCACATACATAATAAACACACGTTAAAATCCGGCAAAAAATACATTATACATTAAAAACTAACAAATACATTGGGAACCCTATTGTTGGCACAGAGGTATATGAACTATTGCACAGGCTAATCCAACATTTATTCATCAAAGAAGTTCACTGGTCGTTATAACACTTTATTCCTTCCTAAATTTCTTTGTGTTTGGATTCAGGGAAAATGTTGTCAATGCATTTCGGTGGCAATCATTCAATTGTGGACTGCCTTCATCAGGACAAGCGAGATTAGGGATTTATTTCCTCCTCTATATATATTTCCAGAGTTCTATTCTAAACAAAGAAAGGGAAAACATGCACAATGAGGGGATTTTGATATCTGTACTATTGAACCAGTAACTAGGGGTGGGCGGAATTTGCGAAAGCGACTTTCGCAAATTATCGCGAAAATGTTAAAAATCTCCGCAAACAAGCGGAAATATCGCGAAGATGCAGAAGTTTTTTTCCCGCCCGTTTGCGATATTTTCTGCATGGTTGCGGGTCGCTAACTTACCCCTGCGGTTGCTCGCGGGCACGGCCATCTTGTTTTCAGTTGCATGATCGTGAGAAGAAAGACGTGATCGTGCGACGCATGACGTCACTGCGGACGCGAACTGTCGCGAGACAGCGCAAATGGCTAAAACAATACAATATCTCATGGAGAACGCGACCGGATCGGGAAAACTTGTCGGCGAACGCGGGGATTCAGGTAAGGCGATTGCGCGCGCGCGAGAATGTATTATTTTACAGCGCGAGCAAGAACCAAATTATCGCAAAGCTGCGTAATGCGGAAATTTTGACATTTCCGCGCTCTCCGCGGAACGCGGAAATGCCAAATTATCACAAATTCCGCGAACGGAACTGAAATTTTGCCCAGGCCTACCAGTAACCCTCCCTCAGATGCATGAGTCACTTTGCCATCACCACAATAACAACCCAATTAACATTATTTACAAAATCTATTTACATTGCATCTCTGTATCGGGTTGGTGGAAGAAGCAAAAGAAACTTGTTTTTTAGAATGATCACAACCCACTTTAAAACACACCATACATCCATTACACATAAACTCCGGATAAAAAAAGATACTTTATTTACACTCACCACTCTCAGTGTAGTGTGTAGAAGCTTCAATTCACTTTATTGTAGGTGGCAAGGAACTTATTTTAAATGTCACCACGTACCAAGTATCCTATTCGTCATAGCAGTACTTCTACAAATGTAAATTTAAGAGTAAATATTAACGAGGGAAAGAAACATCTAAAGTATAGAGTGCATGATTGCTAAATACAGCTTAGCCTTTACCCTCTGGCCAGGTAGACACTAAAGCTGACCACTGTGACTCTTACCTCAAAAACGAAAGACACTTATTTGTATAGAATAAGAGTTCTATCCCTCTTTTGAACAGAGAATCAGCTCCTCTTGTTGCTGCCTCCTACTTGATCTGGGGCAGTATATGTTCATATTGCATGCTCAGTGAGTTATGCATTTTAAATTTTATGGGTAGTTCCCTGAAAGGAAACGGACAATATGTTCGGTTTCTATTAAAATACTGGGGAAAATGTATTGTAAAAATCTTATGTACTGAAGGCATATGATACAAGATAGGGTTTCTAGGATGTATCAACTCTTGCGGGGTACCTCTAAACTCCCGAAATATTAGATTAATTTATGGCCATCTGCGTGAAAATTAAATCAACACAGGATAGTACACGCTACCGGATATTAATACAACGTGTACGCCACAATAGCGAAGACAAAAGGACACTACCTTGTATTAATTCTGGTATTTAGTGCCCCAGAGGTTTGATAATACACCTATACGAGAATATACTATTTCCTCGCTTTTATTCAGTCTCAGCCCCCTGTCTCACATAGAAACAAGTCAAAATATCTATTTGCGCGTCCTTCTTACTATTTTTCTGTCGGTCTTCACCCGCGTCTATTGCTCTATGGTTACCTCCTGTACGCCAATTCTGCCAAGAAGTGAGCACAAGCACTTTAGCACTGGTTAGCGTGCTAACGTGCACAGAGCTATAAAGAAAACAAAAAATAATTTCAGCAAACAGAAGAAGAGTAGCAAAAGGTTTGGGGGATGACTACCCTAAAGGCTAAAAACTCTAACACTAGCTGCAGGTACTTGGCCATGTATTTTGCTAGCCGTTCCCCCTCCTCACCTTTCTCCGCCTTACGCCCTGAGCCAGACACCACTGTTTCAGGAACTGGGGCTGCTGCTGGAGCTTCTGCCACAGGTCTAGGAGCTACTTGAGCCTGACTAATGAGTACGACCAGAGGCTGAGCTGTAACCTATCTCTGGTTGTGACACCACCAGCCTGACTCAGTTGGTTTACAGCAGGCATTGCATCAATCAATCTTTCCACTGCTGCCAAGGATATCCCTCCCTGCACAATGAACTATTACCACTAGCCCCTGCCCCAGACAAATATGGCAACATTCGGGCTAGGTTTGGCACCAAATTGTTCTCCCTGGATCCTTCCTCACCAGCCTTGTTCCCCTGACCTGGCACTGAGCCAGGTGTCTGCTCCATCACTGTGATTACTTTGCCCTGGCTGGGCACTCTACCACTACTTGCAGGCGAAGGAGTTGCCACTATCGCAGCCTGGGCCCTCGTGCTCCCTCCCAGATTGCTCCCCTTCCTCAATACATTTGGGCACCAGAGATAAGGTTGCTTTGTGGGACCACACCTTCATAGGATGTTTCTCTAAAATCCTTGGACTTGAGAAGGACTCAGGCATCTCACTCAGTGGGACTTCATATTCCTGAACCCTGGGCTCAATCTGAACTGCCCCCCACCCTGCACAGGCCAAATAATGAAAGAAGATCCTCAATGGAGTCAAGGCGCCCAATTACCTGAGTAATGTCAGCATCCCTTCCATTTTCCTTCGCCTTGGCTTTTCTAGTGCTTATACTGCTGGACAATGCAATGTTCAGTGACAATAAACCCAGACGCACAAGAGAGAACTAACTATATGTGCAATTCGCTTGTACCCAATTATCCATGGCTTATCAATACATCCTGTTCAGAGAGAAGGGTACAGAATATGCAGATAATCAATAGAGGGCACTATGTGCCCATAATACCTTCCCTAAAAGACTCCTAAATATGCCCAAATGTAATCTTCACAGTGATCACTGCTGGGATAAAGAGGGAACCTAGACTGAAAGCTCACGCTACACCACCCTATCCCCCCTGAGAGTTGCCTCAAAAACCTTTCAACTGGAGACCCCCTGCCCTGCAACTGTCATGACATCATCTCATGCTGCGCAAAACACAGCTCTTCTCCAGGATGCACAAACTAAGAGGCTTCCATGGTGATGTCACAGCCATGTTCTGCCAAGCAAAATTGGAGCCCTCTCATGAGATGGAAAACATCTGCTGCAGCCTCCGAAAAGGAAGCGTAGCACGCAGAGCAACTGGGCCCCAGCCAGGCTGCAAACCAGGGAAGGAGGCAGGACTGTCTGTTCATGTCACCGGCCAAGTAGTGTTGTGGGAGGCTGGACGTGAGCAATCTCCAAGTGGCAACACAATAGATCCCAAGGACTTTGCAGAATAAAGAATGCTTAAAAAGGAACGCCAAATTATCCAAAGCACCCAAAAGAAAGATGGCCAGCGGCAATGCCCAGGTTCAGGGGGCATGAATGTCAGCAGCAGAGTCACCAGGCAAGGGACAAGAGGCAACATTTCCAGCTTTTCAAGCTTAACTGCTGGTCACTTAGTGCTCCTGCCACCAACCCTGCTGAATCTGCAGATTCCGCCTGTCAATCGTGGTGTGAGTCAATTTTGCAGGGCTTTTCCCAGCAGCGTCAGCTCCCACTGCATTTTAAAAACTCGCAATGGCACCGGAGAATTGAGCGTTCTCCACTCCTGTTTGGCCCCGCCTTTTTGCCGTGAGCTGTCTTGTTCAATTCTTTTAACCCCTTCACAGCGGCGCGAATTCCGCCGCAGCGCTGGGGGGGGTTTGGGGGGGTCGACGGCGCCGCTGTGCTCATGACGGAACCACGCCATCATGAGTCACGGGTGAGCTGTGCTCATGATGGCGTGGTTCTGTCATGACTCCACCCACTGCGCTAATCGCCCGCACAGGCGGGGAATTAGCGCCGCGTGGGAGGAGCGGCCGCCAACGGCCGCAGCATAACGGAACCACTCCGTCATGAGCACAGCGCACGCGTGGCTCATGACGGAGTGGTTCCGTCATGAGCGGGGAAGGGGTTAATGCATGTCAGAGTGCATTTTATTCCTCATAACACATGGTTAAATCATCTCACTTCCCACAAACTGCTTAAATCCTTGGTGTCTTGTTCTTTCATATGAAAGAGATAATATGGATGCAGACATGAAGATTAAAAGAGAAATTTGTAGTGTGAGATTAAAATCAGTTAGGGGTGATTATGAGTTTGGCAGACCATGGGCCCGCCAAACCCGTGGTGCTGCGGCAGCTACCACTGCACCAGCCGTATGATAGCTGCAAGCCCACTGCAACCACTGTTCCCCTGTGGTGTTGCAGCAGTGTGAGGCAGTAATATGCTGATGGTACTGTTGCGGTACCGCCAAGCAAATTACGAGTTTCCTGACTGCCAGACTTTTCATGTTGTGTCCCCCTGTGTGCATGCACCCCCTTTCCTGCACTGCATGGCTGCATAGTCAATGCCGTGCAGGAACAGGCTTTGGCGTTCCCATAGCATTGCCTTTTTCAAACGCACCGCTGTGGGAATGCCAAAGGATCTCCCGCCTGAAAACAAGAAAACTTGTAATCTGGCAGACGGGTGGCCAGCGGTGAGCTTTGGTGGTATGGGAGCGGGGTGGTTGCGTGTCCCCGCTCTCCTGCACTGGCAAACTCAGAATCAAGCCCTAAGTAATTTGTTGCAAAAAGATCCTACCATCAGTTAAATGTAAGTCAGATCATAATGTGTAGGGCCATGCATATTCTTCATGTAATGACTTATAGCGATGAAAAAATAAACATGTTGCCATAAATACTTACTTCATTCTGCTTGCTATTCATTTCAGGAAAACAGTTCTGAATATTAACAGGCCTTGTTATGTTTTTGTTGTGTCAACTGACCTGCAATTATGTTCTGTGATCTCTTATTAACCTTGGCTGCTGTCTCTGGCTGGAGACATTATGATGTCATAACTCAACTGTTATAATTTATTACAGTTAAACAGACAGTCTTTTTGCTCATTACATGCGACTCGAGATGTCACAGTGTTTATACAAAATAACAAGTTCAAAATATTTGAACTCAATATTATCGGATTTTTTTGTGTGAATATTGTTGTCAAGAATATCTTTTTGGGGGGGTAAGTAATATCCCTTTTGAGAATATTGTTGTATTTAACATTGTTTTCAGTAATATAGTTGTAAAAAACATAAAGGGCCTCATTATGATGCTGGTCACACGAGCGTTCGACCAGCATTGTGATGGAAACTGGACTGCACGACAAGGAGCCGGCGGTCCAGCTTCCCACATTATGATGCAACCACCTTCGTGGCAGTCGGAAAATGCATTTTTCCTATTGCGGCTAGTGCTGTGGGCCTCAGCACAAGCCACAATATGAAAAAAAACCTTTTTAAACATCCATTCATCACAGGTGCCGCCCAGGGCCCATAGTTGAGGGCCATAGGGAATAGGGGCCCTGCAAGGGGCCTCAAAAGACCCTTTCCGACATCCTTTTTATCGCAGAAGAATCAACATGAAAAGGCTGTCAGAAAGCTGCGTCGTAATCCCCACTGTGGTGACTGAGCAGGTGCGACTCCATTTTGGGTATTACAATCTGCCCGCCGCCACCGGACTCCTTGAGCATGTCAGAGGCAGAGCGGATTCCCCCGCAGGCATTGATCAGATTGCCTGTATCATGATAGGGCGGTCGGACTGATGCCTCAGATGGGTAGACTGCTGCCGGATGGCCTTCTTCCCGATATCATAAAGGGACCCATAGTTTTTAATCAATTGAATGTATTTTAGTTAACAAATTAATTTTATATTCTACTATTGTTGGCGTAATTGTTATTAGTTTTTTCAAAATATACTTTATAATTTTAAGTGATTTAATATTTTTCATTTAAGTGTTATTAGTAATTTATAGATTTGCAGGGGGTTGATTGATTTGTAGGGGTATAGGTTGGGAAGATATTTAAATTAAAATTATATTACATTTTATTAATAATTTGTTTTGTATTGTTAATTAATTCTTTACTTGATGAATTATTATGAAACATTGTTTGTATTAAATGTATATTTTTATTAAACAATTGAAATGTAATTGTTTTGATTGTTAGTAGTAGTAGTAGTTAGTTAGGAATAGTAATTTTATTTTTATTTTTTTAGTAGTGGGGTTTTGTGTTTGTAGGGGTATAGGGCGGGATGCTAATTTAGTAATAATGAGAAATGAGTCCTTATTGATAATTAATTAGTTAATTGAATGTTAATTGTGTAGATATTTTAGTACTGATTCATTTAAGCTTTATTTTAGGTGCAGTTTGTTGGGTTTGTAGTGCTGTAGGGTGGGAAGTTAACTGAAATTAAATGTAATGTATTTTAATGTCACTTTTTAAAATTATTAATTATTTGATTAGTAATTATGTAAAATGTATTAGCAGATTGATGTTTGTGTAAATGTTGCACCTTTTAATTTATTTTGATATGTCTTTTAGTATTTATATGTGTATTACACATGTATTTTTAAATGTTATGTTTTATGTTTTTTGTGAGTTGGTTAGGAAGAAAATACATTTTAAAAATTATGTGTTTGTTTAAATACTTTTTTTGGTAGTTACGGAAGTTGCTTTATTATATATAATTTGATTTGTTACTGTCTTTTAAAAAAAAATTATATATTAAATTGTTTAAAAAAAAATATATATATATATATTTATTGTTATTTGGTGTAATGTAATAATACTTATATGAAGAATTTAATATTTTTTCTACATTAATAAGGTAACTCATATATAGGTAATGTTTTTGAAGTTAAGTGGCACCATGGGGGCAAAGGCCTGGCGCATGCTTTGTGGCATGGTGGACCCCCAATCAAGCTGGAAGCGGAGATCGCACAGTAGCAACATTAGTGGCCTCCTTGCTCAGCACTCACACACGCTGTCAATCAATAAAGGGGCACTCAGTGAGAGAGAGACTCGAGAAGGGGGAAAATGGGCAAGCCTGATAACAAGCAGCCCAAGCTTACATTCGACGGACACTGCCACACAGGGCTGGGTGAGGCATCTTGGGACAGCGAGGGTATGTCACACCAACAGCAGGCACAGGATTACCGTATGGTGATTTTCACAGGTGCAGAAGAGAATTCCTCAGTTAACTCCGACACTGCAAGCGACATGAAGTCCCAGAGGGGTGGGGTTAATGGTGCATAGTCCACGCAGCTGCTGTGAATATTGTGAGAAACGCCAGTGATCAAGGGCAGGAAGCCCGAAATGCATATGGCAGCGCTAGGGGAAAATGAGCAATGTGCCTGCAACCAGAAATAAAGCTACGGAGTTACTTACCATTGTGTGGCGTCTCTACAAGGGTAACCTTCTGTGTGTGGAATTAATTAGCGGCGCGCCTCGTCGCGGAGATGCCCCACTGCTGGAGTGAAGCGGACCTCGGCACTCGGACTCCTGGGTGCATGCAAAGGGAGTGGTAAATCCGACATTTCTGGTAAAAAACAGCAAGTATTTGTGACATTTCGTCCCGTGGCCCACTTGGGGAGTACAGTTTTAATTTTTCACTCATATCGAGCAGCAATCACTTTGATGAAGATACGGACTTCCATACCCAGAAACCATTGAGTGACATGAAGTCCCAGAGGGGTGGGGTTAATGGTGCATAGTCCACGCAGCTGCTGTGAATATTGTGAGAAACGCCAGTGATCAAGGGCAGGAAGCCCGAAATGCATATGGCAGCGCTAGGGGAAAATGAGCAATGTGCCTGCAACCAGAAATAAAGCTACGGAGTTACTTACCATTGTGTGGCGTCTCTACAAGGGTAACCTTCTGTGTGTGGAATTAATTAGCGGCGCGCATCGTCGCGGAGATGCCCCACTGCTGGAGTGAAGCGGACCTCGGCACTCGGACTCCTGGGTGCATGCAAAGGGAGTGGTAAATCTGACATTTCTGGTAAAAAACAGCAAGTATTTGTGACATTTCGCCCCGTGGCCCACTTGGGGAGTACAGTTTTAATTTTTCACTCATATCGAGCATCAATCACTTTGATGAAGATACGGACTTCCATACCCAGAAACCATTGAGTGACATGAAGTCCCAGAGGGGTGGGGTTAATGGTGCATAGTCCACGCAGCTGCTGTGAATATTGTGAGAAACGCCAGTGATCAAGGGCAGGAAGCCCGAAATGCATATGGCAGCGCTAGGGGAAAATGAGCAATGTGCCTGCAACCAGAAATAAAGCTACGGAGTTACTTACCATTGTGTGGCGTCTCTACAAGGGTAACCTTCTGTGTGTGGAATTTATATATATATATATATTCACTGAAAAAACCATAGGTTTCACACATGTTATAGTTAGCTGGACATTTTACTCGTAAAAAAACCATTGAAATTGCCCCGTTATAGTTAGTTCAGCTAACTATAACTCGCGCGCCCGCAATGCACTGCTGATGACGTCACATATTACATCACTCATGACATGGTCAGTGACATCACTCATGACATCACTGATGACATCTCAAATGACATCACTGATGACCTCACTGATGACATCATCCAGTGAATGTGTGTTTTTCTGAAAATTAAATATGTTTTATATATGTATATCTCAAGGTCGATGGAAGAATAAATGGGTATATTACTGTCTAAATGGATGATTTGTTTTTGAAAAATTGATTGTGTAACTGACTGATTAAGTGTATCATAGTGAATACATGGCTTAGTGAGTAATGTTTAAATGTGTAAATACCTGTATCAGTCTCTCACTTTGTGTATGAGTGGCTGCATGGGTTGGTGAGTAGCTACATAGGTGTCTATATAGGATATTAGTTGGTTTTTTGAGTATCAGTATGAGTGTCTGCATGGTTTGGTGGAGAGTATTACGTAGTGCATAGGTGCATGAATGACTGACTCACTGTTTGTATGTGTTTAACACAGCATGTGTGCAGGACTGTATGGGTGGATGAGTGTGTGTATGGGTGTGTTAGTGAGTGAATGACTGTCTCAATAGTGTCTTTATGAGTAACTACATATGTTTTAAACTAGTATATGTGACTATTGGTGTATATAAGTGAGTATATGTGAGAGTGAGAGATTGAAAGAGTTCCTGTATGAATAAGTATGTGTTTCTATAAGTGATTGTTTAAAAGACTAAGTATGTGTAAGTTTCTGTAGAAGTAAGTGTGGTGGTGTGTGTATAACTGTATATGCAAGTAAATGGATGTTTGATTCTTTATTAGCATGAGTGACTATGTGTGTAAGTAACTCTATGGATGAGTGGCATTGTGTGACAGGATGTATAGGTGTATGAGTACATATGATGAGTGAGTACATGTATGAGTGACTGTATTGAACAGTTGGTGAATGAATGGATGTGTATGTGGATCTTAGAATTACTGAAGAGGTTGTTGTTACTGGTATTGGTATGTCAATTCGTTTGTAAATTTTAGTCTCTATTTTTGTATGTGTGTATCAAAAGTTATATTAGGGTGAGAGGAGGTCTGCCACTCTATCACAAGGATGATGTCATCAGTGAGGTCATCAGTGATGTCATTTGAGATGTCATCAGTGATGTCATGAGTGATGTCACTGACCATGTCATGAGTGATGTAATATGTGACGTCATCAGCAGTGCATTGCGGGCGCGCGAGTTATAGTTAGCTGAACTAACTATAACGGGGCAATTTCAATGGTTTTTTACGAGTAAAATGTCCAGCTAACTATAACATGTGTGAAACCTATGGTTTTTTCAGTGAATTTCTAAGGTTTTTTAAATGCTAATTCCTAACTATAACGTGTGTGAAACCCATGGTTTTTTCAGTGAATTTGCAAGGTTTTTTAAATGCTAATTCCTAACTATAACGTGTGTGAAACCCATGGTTTTTTCAGTGAATTTGCAAGGTTTTTTAAATGCTAATTTTTTTTTTTTCTTCTATTTTTTCTAACATATTTTTATTTTAATTTTCTTACCTTTTATAAAGACTATGATTAAATTTTTAAAATTCTTTAATATGTTTTTTTAATATATTTTTTAAAATAAACATGTAAAATTTATTTGCAGTACTTTTTTTCTATTTTTTTTAAAATTTTTTTAGTACGCGTACCGTAAGCTCACGGTAAGCGTACGGTTTACGCAACGTCCATAATTTTCCTACGCTGCTTGCGTATAGTTACGCAATTTGCGTAGCCGCGCGTACTCCGCGTGGGACGCGTACGCGTGTACGCTACACGCGCACGTTACGCGGAAGTGCCGGGAGTGACTGTTATGCGCATGCGCGCAAGCGCGTGTCTTTTTTACGCGCATGCGCACTTTTGCCGTAAGCGTACCGTAAGCGTACCGTAAGCGTACGGTAGGTCATGTGATCATGAAACACAACTTTTGATTGGTTGAAACTACTTTCAATTCTAGAACTCTCCTACACCACACCCATTCCCCTCATTTCTGCTTGTGATCCCTTGGGAGAAGGAGCTGGTTTGTCTTTGGGATACGATGGCAGAACAGCAGAGCTCTTCTGAGAGTGAGGCTAGCACTAGCAGCACTGTCTTGAGGCAGAGATCGAGGAAACAAAAGCCCTCTTATGTATGGGATTATTTTACTTTTCCAGAAGGCCAGCAAAAGGTAAATGCACCCTTAGTGACTTGTAAGCTGTGTAAGCGTGTACTTTCTAGAGGTAATCCTAACAGGAAGTATTCCTTTGGGAATCACACCATGAAGAGACACCTCCAGGATGTACACAGAAGGACACATGGTCATCTTTTTGGAGGTAACTCTTCAGAAAGACAAGCCAGTACATCCACAGCAGCTCAGCCTGGACCATCATCTGCAGGGCTGACTCCTTCTTCTGCAGGTCAGGTGAGCCCTTCATCTGTGGGGGGAGAATCTCCTTTTGCTGGCCCTCTGGAAATCAACCCTCGTTTTCGGAAGGTTGATATTCGATGCACATTTTGTCAAGATCTAATTTGCTATAGGGAGACCAGTGTTTCCCTAGTGAACAACAAAATAGATCAGCACATTTGTCGCTTTGAATAATTTTCCCATGCTTCCTTTCCTCTGTCCCTGCATGAACACAACGGTTCTTTTAAGAGCCAACCTTATCTTTCATCTTTTTTTTACATATGTTTTTAAAAACTTTTTTTTTTTTTTTTCACGTACGCGTACGGTGCGCGTACCTTTTTTTTATTTTTTAAAAAAAACACTAAAAATCAATTATCACATTACAAGGTCCTTGAGAGACTACAATTATTATTATTGACTTACCATACTCACTCAAAAAAATATTTATTCATTTGTTTTTAAAAAAAATAGTTTAAAAAATGGTTCTAGTTTTCGAAAATTTTCTATATCAATCTGAAAAAAAAGAAAAAAGTATTAATATTTTAAAAACAATTTATAATACAGTACACATATTTACATTTTTTTCCCAAAAATATTTTACAGACTGAAACCTGAAAACCCCACTCGCTTGTAAATACTGTGCATGATTATACATGGCAAGCACATGGGTGTGTGCTAAGAGTCTGCTTCTTCCCCCAAAAATTCGCTCCCCCTTTCCATCTAATGCAACTGTGAAATCACCAGAGCAATACGCAATAAATCTCTGCCTATAATTCCTCTCTGCACACAGAGTCATGTTTTCACATTAGTCCCAAAACGAAATTTCTTTGCCAATTTGAAAGCACACTTACTGCTCTTTTTTTTTCGGGGCAAGTGAAAATCACTTTTGCAGACTGACACATTATGAATCCACTTTTTTGATTTTTTTAAATGCACATGTCCAAACTGCTTTTTCAGACCACCTCCATGTGTAACCTGGGTGGCTGCCTACATTCCAGCAAGGGCAACCAGCCTTAGTGATGCTGAATGTATTTGCATTACAGACTGAAACCTGAAAATCCCACTCGCTTGTAAATACTGTGCATGATTATACATGGCAAGCACATGGGTGTGTGCTAAGAGTCTGCTTCTTCCCCCAAAAATTCGCTCCCCCTTTCCATCTAATGCAACTGTGAAATCACCAGAGCAATACGCAATAAATCTCTGCCTATAATTCCTCTCTGCACACAGAGTCATGTTTTCACATTAGTCCCAAAACGAAATTTATTTGCCAATTTGAAAGCACACTTACTGCTCTTTTTTTTTCGGGGCAAGAGAAAATCACTTTTACAGACTGACACATTATGAAACCACTTTTTTTGATTTATTTAAATGCACATGTCCAAACTGCTTTTTCAGACCACCACCATGTGTATTCTCGGTGACTGCCTACACTCCAGCAAGGGCAACCAGCCTTAGTGATGCTGAATGTATTTGCATTACTGAGTCCAACCTCAAACCCTTAAACTATTCTTTTTTTTTCCAGTACACCTTAATTTATTGTGAAAACATACTCCATATTATTTTACATGTTCCTCACATTCAAATTTCTCCCAAAACAGAAAATGATAAACGCAACTACAACAAAAACAATTTCCATTTCTATTATTCATTTCTTAAGTTACCACATACATCCCCTCTCAAACTGTAAACTCACCTTTAAAATTAGTTAGTTGTGAAAGAAATGTGACACTCAAACAGCAGATTATCAGAGCCAGGATCTCTGTTGTGTTCACCTCTCTCCTCTCAGCAGAACCAGATAATGTCAAACTTTCCCTCTATTTTTCCACACATATACATGTAAGTTTCAAATCTCAGTGCTTCCCCCTTTTTTTCAAATGTAATCACACATTTCTATTGGTTGAAAACCAACCCTTTTCCAAAAGTACCCTTCCCCCAACTTGACTTCTGCCTAGTACCCTTCCCCCAACTTGACTTCTGCCTGCTACCATAGCAACAGCTCATGGAACACTGCTGTGTTGAGTTAGGTCAGAAGTTCGCCAAACAATGTTTCAATTCCACAGAGCAAGAGTGCTTGACTTTTCAAACCTAACAGCAAATCCATAGTACTGTTCTTTGGTAACACATTTTTCTGTACCAATACAAAACATGCTTCTATTAATTTACACATACAGCCTAGTTTTTATTCTAGAATGGTATGAAACAGCCAATCAGTTCTTTTTTTTTTTTTAAAAATATGTATGCCTCCATTTCCAAACTGTCTTTCTTTTCATATTGCCATTCTACTGAAAGACACCTCCTGAGTGCATCCAGTTCTCCTTTGAAGATGTTCACAGTGTGGATTGTAGGGCACAGCTATGTCTTCTGGAGTGAAAAGTTTGCAGAGAAAACAGATATGGTGAGAGACCTTGCTTTGCCAAATGTAGACATTAAATGGATTGGTCAGAGAGGGTTAAAGTGGCACCAATTGATGCCATTGGTGAAATCCTTCATACAAATCCAACACCCTGACCTCATAATAGTGCACTGTGGTGGCAATGACCTAGGCACTTTGACTGGGGTAGGTCTGGAAATGCTTATGAAGGACACCTTTGCACAACTGTTTTCACTTTTCCCTAAAACTGCCTTTGTGTTTTCCAACATATGCCAAAGGCAAAAATGGAACTGGTCCAATCATTTCTGTCCACAGATTGACAAAGCAAGAAAGCACGTCAACAAATCTGTTTCTGCTTTCCTCCGTGACTATGGTATGGGTGCCATTTACCACAACAACTTGCGTTACGACATGCAAGACATTTATAGAGGAGATGGTGTGCACTTCACTGATGAAGGGAACAGAGTCTTCCTCTTGAACCTTAGACTCTGCATCGGTACTTACTTGTAGGTACCACTAAAAAAATCACTTCATAAACACAACGGCTCTTTTTAGAGCCCCCTAATATCTAAACACTTAAATCTGATTTTCATTTCTTTTTTTTTTTTTTTTTTACCGTACGCTTACTGTTCCCGTACCCCGTGATTTTTTTTAAAATCAATAAATGTTTTCTTTGTACTTTTCTGTCCTTCTTTGACCCCCTTACAAATGTTAGGGGGTCTGTAACTCTCCTCATTGCCCCCTTTTCTTGTTTTCACTCTTTTTTTTCAGAGTGAAATACACAAAATGGCGGCCGCCGCTTCCTGGTTTCGGCCGATTCGAATGTTTACTAAGATCTAAGAGCCAATCAGAATCGCGCTCGTGCACGCCACCGTACGCTTACGGTAAGCGTACGGTAAGCGTACCGTAAGCGGGCTCAGATATATATATTGATTTAAAGGCTATTTTCTCAGAATCTACTGAACAGATTTACACCAAACCTACAAAAGGCACTTCCTTGACCTAGGGACTACCTCTCTGCCAAATTTCGAGTAATTCTGTTCAGCCGTTCGGGCTGTAGCTCGTTCTAAAGGTCCTATGGAAAAATGCATGGGAAAAACGCGTTTTGGGACCCCCCTTTTATCTCAGCCCCCGCTTGACGGATCCCCCTGAGACTTTCAGGGTAGGAGCGGAGCGTAGCGCCCCACCTATTTTGAGAAATTCGCGAGGATTCATCGACCGGCGCCAAAGTTATTCAAAATAGAATGTTGCGGATTTCCTATGGAAAAGGGGTCCTAACTATAACTACCTACTGGCGACCGCCAGTAGGTAATATATATATATATATATTCACTGAAAAAACCATGGGTTTCACACACGTTATAGTTAGGAATTAGCATTTAAAAAACCTTGCAAATTCACTGAAAAAACCATGGGTTTCACACACGTTATAGTTAGGAATTAGCATTTAAAAAACCTTAGAAATTCACTGAAAAAACCATAGGTTTCACACATGTTATAGTTAGCTGGACATTTTACTCGTAAAAAACCATTGAAATTGCCCCGTTATAGTTAGTTCAGCTAACTATAACTCGCGCGCCCGCAATGCACTGCTGATGACGTCACATATTACATCACTCATGACATGGTCAGTGACATCACTCATGAGATCACTGATGACATCTCAAATGACATCACTGATGACCTCACTGATGACATCATCCAGTGAATGTGTGTTTTTCTGAAAATTAAATATGTTTTATATATGTATATCTCAAGGTCGATGGAAGAATAAATGGGTATATTACTGTCTAAATGGATGATTTGTTTTTGAAAAATTGATTGTGTAACTGACTGATTAAGTGTATCATAGTGAATACATGGCTTAGTGAGTAATGTTTAAATGTGTAAATACCTGTATCAGTCTCTCACTTTGTGTATGAGTGGCTGCATGGGTTGGTGAGTAGCTACATAGGTGTCTATATAGGATATTAGTTGGTTTTTTGAGTATCAGTATGAGTGTCTGCATGGTTTGGTGGAGGGTATTACGTAGTGCATAGGTGCATGAATGACTGACTCACTGTTTGTATGTGTTTAACACAGCATGTGTGCAGGACTGTATGGGTGGATGAGTGTGTGTATGGGTGTGTTAGTGAGTGAATGACTGTCTCAATAGTGTCTTTATGAGTAACTACATATGTTTTAAACTAGTATATGTGACTATTGGTGTATATAAGTGAGTATATGTGAGAGTGAGAGATTGAAAGAGTTCCTGTATGAATAAGTATGTGTTTCTATAAGTGATTGTTTAAAAGACTAAGTATGTGTAAGTTTCTGTAGAAGTAAGTGTGGTGGTGTGTGTATAACTGTATATGCAAGTAAATGGATGTTTGATTCTTTATTAGCATGAGTGACTATGTGTGTAAGTAACTCTATGGATGAGTGGCATTGTGTGACAGGATGTATAGGTGTATGAGTACATATGATGAGTGAGTACATGTATGAGTGACTGTATTGAACAGTTGGTGAATGAATGGATGTGTATGTGGATCTTAGAATTACTGAAGAGGTTGTTGTTACTGGTATTGGTATGTCAATTCGTTTGTAAATTTTAGTCTCTATTTTTGTATGTGTGTATCAAAAGTTATATTAGGGTGAGAGGAGGTCTGCCACTCTATCACAAGGATGATGTCATCAGTGAGGTCATCAGTGATGTCATTTGAGATGTCATCAGTGATGTCATGAGTGATGTCACTGACCATGTCATGAGTGATGTAATATGTGACGTCATCAGCAGTGCATTGCGGGCGCGTGAGTTATAGTTAGCTGAACTAACTATAACGGGGCAATTTCAATGGTTTTTTACGAGTAAAATGTCCAGCTAACTATAACATGTGTGAAACCTATGGTTTTTTCAGTGAATTTCTAAGGTTTTTTAAATGCTAATTCCTAACTATAACGTGTGTGAAACCCATGGTTTTTTCAGTGAATTTGCAAGGTTTTTTAAATGCTAATTCCTAACTATAACGTGTGTGAAACCCATGGTTTTTTCAGTGAATTTGCAAGGTTTTTTAAATGCTAATTTTTTTTTTTTCTTCTATTTTTTCTAACATATTTTTATTTTAATTTTCTTACCTTTTATAAAGACTATGATTAAATTTTTAAAATTCTTTAATATGTTTTTTTTTATATATTTTTTAAAATAAACATGTAAAATTTATTTGCAGTACTTTTTTTCTATTTTTTTTTTAATTTTTTTAGTACGCGTACCGTAAGCTCACGGTAAGCGTACGGTTTACGCAACGTCCGTAATTTTCCTACGCTGCTTGCGTATAGTTACGCAATTTGCGTAGCCGCGCGTACTCCGCGTGGGACGCGTACGCGTGTACGCTACACGCGCACGTTATGCGGAAGTGCCGGGAGTGACTGTTATGCGCATGCGCGCAAGCGCGTGTCTTTTTTACGCGCATGCGCACTTTTGCCGTAAGCGTACCGTAAGCGTACCGTAAGCGTACGGTAGGTCATGTGATCATGAAACACAACTTTTGATTGGTTGAAACTACTTTCAGTTCTAGAACTCTCCTACACCACACCCATTCCCCTCATTTCTGCTTGTGATCCCTTGGGAGAAGGAGCTGGTTTGTCTTTGGGATACGATGGCAGAACAGCAGAGCTCTTCTGAGAGTGAGGCTAGCACTAGCAGCACTGTCTTGAGGCAGAGATCGAGGAAACAAAAGCCCTCTTAGGTATGGGATTATTTTACTTTTCCAGAAGGCCAGCAAAAGGTAAATGCACCCTTAGTGACTTGTAAGCTGTGTAAGCGTGTACTTTCTAGAGGTAATCCTAACAGGAAGTATTCCTTTGGGAATCACACCATGAAGAGACACCTCCAGAATGTACACAGAAGGACACGTGGTCATCTTTTTGGAGGTAACTCTTCAGAAAGACAAGCCAGTACATCCACAGCAGCTCAGCCTGGACCATCATCTGCAGGGCTGACTCCTTCTTCTGCAGGTCAGGTGAGCCCTTCATCTGTGGGGGGAGAATCTCCTTTTGCTGGCCCTCTGGAAATCAACCCTCGTTTTCGGAAGGTTGATATTCGATGCACATTTTGTCAAGATCTAATTTGCTATAGGGAGACCAGTGTTTCCCTAGTGAACAACAAAATAGATCAGCACATTTGTCGCTTTGAATAATTTTCCCATGCTTCCTTTCCTCTGTCCCTGCATGAACACAACGGTTCTTTTAAGAGCCAACCTTATCTTTCATCTTTTTTTTACATATGTTTTTAAAAACTTTTTTTTTTTTTTTTACCGTACGCGTACGGTGCGCGTACCTTTTTTTTATTTTTTTTTAAAAACACTAAAAATCAATTATCACATTACAAGGTCCTTGAGAGACTACAATTATTATTATTGACTTACCATACTCACTCAAAAAAATATTTATTCATTTGTTTTTAAAAAAAATAGTTTAAAAAATGGTTCTAGTTTTCGAAAATTTTCTATATCAATCTGAAAAAAAAGAAAAAAGTATTAATATTTTAAAAACAATTTATAATACAGTACACATATTTACATTTTTTTCCCAAAAATATTTTACAGACTGAAACCTGAAAACCCCACTCGCTTGTAAATACTGTGCATGATTATACATGGCAAGCACATGGGTGTGTGCTAAGAGTCTGCTTCTTCCCCCAAAAATTCGCTCCCCCTTTCCATCTAATGCAACTGTGAAATCACCAGAGCAATACGCAATAAATCTCTGCCTATAATTCCTCTCTGCACACAGAGTCATGTTTTCACATTAGTCCCAAAACGAAATTTCTTTGCCAATTTGAAAGCACACTTACTGCTCTTTTTTTTTCGGGGCAAGTGAAAATCACTTTTACAGACTGACACATTATGAAACCACTTTTTTTGATTTTCTTAAATGCACATGTCCAAACTTCTTTTTCAGACCACCTCCATGTGTAACCTGGGTGGCTGCCTACACTCTAGCAAGGGCAACCAGCCTTAGTGATGCTGAATGTATTTGCATTACAGACTGAAACCTGAAAACCCCACTTGCTTGTAAATACTGTGCATGATTATACATGGCAAGCACATGGGTGTGTGCTAAGAGTCTGCTTCTTCCCCCAAAAATTCGCTCCCCCTTTCCATCTAATGCAACTGTGAAATCACCAGAGCAATACGCAATAAATCTCTGCCTATAATTCCTCTCTGCACACAGAGTCATGTTTTCACATTAGTCCCAAAACGAAATTTCTTTGCCAATTTGAAAGCACACTTACTGCTCTTTTTTTTTCGGGGCAAGTGAAAATCACTTTTACAGACTGACACATTATGAAACCACTTTTTTTTTATTTATTTAAATGCACATGTCCAAACTGCTTTTTCAGACCACCACCATGTGTATTCTCGGTGACTGCCTACACTCCAGCAAGGGCAACCAGCCTTAGTGATGCTGAATGTATTTGCATTACAGACTGAAACCTGAAAACCCCACTCGCTTGTAAATACTGTGCATGATTATACATGGCAAGCACATGGGTGTGTGCTAAGAGTCTGCTTCTTCCCCCAAAAATTCGCTCCCCCTTTCCATCTAATGCAACTGTGAAATCACCAGAGCAATACGCAATAAATCTCTGCCTATAATTCCTCTCTGCACACAGAGTCATGTTTTCACATTAGTCCCAAAACGAAATTTCTTTGCCAATTTGAAAGCACACTTACTGCTCTTTTTTTTTCGGGGCAAGTGAAAATCACTTTTACAGACTGACACATTATGAATCCACTTTTTTGATTTTTTTAAATGCACATGTCCAAACTGCTTTTTCAGACCACCTCCATGTGTAACCTGGGTGGCTGCCTACATTCCAGCAAGGGCAACCAGCCTTAGTGATGCTGAATGTATTTGCATTACAGACTGAAACCTGAAAACCCCACTCGCTTGTAAATACTGTGCATGATTATACATGGCAAGCACATGGGTGTGTGCTAAGAGTCTGCTTCTTCCCCCAAAAATTCGCTCCCCCTTTCCATCTAATGCAACTGTGAAATCACCAGAGCAATACGCAATAAATCTCTGCCTATAATTCCTCTCTGCACACAGAGTCATGTTTTCACATTAGTCCCAAAACGAAATTTATTTGCCAATTTGAAAGCACACTTACTGCTCTTTTTTTTTCGGGGCAAGAGAAAATCACTTTTACAGACTGACACATTATGAAACCACTTTTTTTGATTTATTTAAATGCACATGTCCAAACTGCTTTTTCAGACCACCACCATGTGTATTCTCGGTGACTGCCTACACTCCAGCAAGGGCAACCAGCCTTAGTGATGCTGAATGTATTTGCATTACTGAGTCCAACCTCAAACCCTTAAACTATTCTTTTTTTTTCCAGTACACCTTAATTTATTGTGAAAACATACTCCATATTATTTTACATGTTCCTCACATTTAAATTTCTCCCAAAACAGAAAATGATAAACGCAACTACAACAAAAACAATTTCCATTTCTATTATTCATTTCTTAAGTTACCACATACATCCCCTCTCAAACTGTAAACTCACCTTTAAAATTAGTTAGTTGTGAAAGAAATGTGACACTCAAACAGCAGATTATCAGAGCCAGGATCTCTGTTGTGTTCACCTCTCTCCTCTCAGCAGAACCAGATAATGGCAAACTTTCCCTCTATTTTTCCACACATATACATGTAAGTTTCAAATCTCAGTGCTTCCCCCTTTTTTTCAAATGTAATCACACATTTCTATTGGTTGAAAACCAACCCTTTTCCAAAAGTACCCTTCCCCCAACTTGACTTCTGCCTAGTACCCTTCCCCCAACTTGACTTCTGCCTGCTACCATAGCAACAGCTCATGGAACACTGCTGTGTTGAGTTAGGTCAGAAGTTCGCCAAACAATGTTTCAATTCCACAGAGCAAGAGTGCTTGACTTTTCAAACCTAACAGCAAATCCATAGTACTGTTCTTTGGTAACACATTTTTCTGTACCAATACAAAACATGCTTCTATTAATTTACACATACAGCCTAGTTTTTATTCTAGAATGGTATGAAACAGCCAATCAGTTCTTTTTTTTTTTTTTAAATATGTATGCCTCCATTTCCAAACTGTCTTTCTTTTCATATTGCCATTCTACTGAAAGACACCTCCTGAGTGCATCCAGTTCTCCTTTGAAGATGTTCACAGTGTGGATTGTAGGGCACAGCTATGTCTTCTGGAGTGAAAAGTTTGCAGAGAAAACAGATATGGTGAGAGACCTTGCTTTGCCAAATGTAGACATTAAATGGATTGGTCAGAGAGGGTTAAAGTGGCACCAATTGATGCCATTGGTGAAATCCTTCATACAAATCCAACACCCTGACCTCATAATAGTGCACTGTGGTGGCAATGACCTAGGCACTTTGACTGGGGTAGGTCTGGAAATGCTTATGAAGGACACCTTTGCACAACTGTTTTCACTTTTCCCTAAAACTGCCTTTGTGTTTTCCAACATATGCCAAAGGCAAAAATGGAACTGGTCCAATCATTTCTGTCCACAGATTGACAAAGCAAGAAAGCACGTCAACAAATCTGTTTCTGCTTTCCTCCGTGACTATGGTATGGGTGCCATTTACCACAACAACTTGCGTTACGACATGCAAGACATTTATAGAGGAGATGGTGTGCACTTCACTGATGAAGGGAACAGAGTCTTCCTCTTGAACCTTAGACTCTGCATCGGTACTTACTTGTAGGTACCACTAAAAAAATCACTTCATAAACACAACGGCTCTTTTTAGAGCCCCCTAATATCTAAACACTTAAATCTGATTTTCATTTCTTTTTTTTTTTTTTTTTTACCGTACGCTTACTGTACCCGTACCCCGTGATTTTTTTTAAAATCAATAAATGTTTTCTTTGTACTTTTCTGTCCTTCTTTGACCCCCTTACAAATGTTAGGGGGTCTGTAACTCTCCTCATTGCCCCCTTTTCTTGTTTTCACTCTTTTTTTTCAGAGTGAAATACACAAAATGGCGGCCGCCGCTTCCTGGTTTCGGCCGATTCGAATGTTTACTAAGATCTAAGAGCCAATCAGAATCGCGCTCGTGCACGCCACCGTACGCTTACGGTAAGCGTACGGTAAGCGTACCGTAAGCGGGCTCAGATATATATATTGATTTAAAGGCTATTTTCTCAGAATCTACTGAACAGATTTACACCAAACCTACAAAAGGCACTTCCTTGACCTAGGGACTACCTCTCTGCCAAATTTCGAGTAATTCTGTTCAGCCGTTCGGGCTGTAGCTCGTTCTAAATGTCCTATGGAAAAATGCATGGGAAAAACGCGTTTTGGGACCCCCCTTTTATCTCAGCCCCCGCTTGACGGATCCCCCCGAGACTTTCAGGGTAGGAGCGGAGCGTAGCGCCCCACCTATTTTGAGAAATTCGCGAGGATTCATCGACCGGCGCCAAAGTTATTCAAAATAGAATGTTGCGGATTTCCTATGGAAAAGGGGTCCTAACTATAACTACCTACTGGCGACCGCCAGTAGGTAATATATATATATATATTCACTGAAAAAACCATGGGTTTCACACACGTTATAGTTAGGAATTAGCATTTAAAAAACCTTGCAAATTCACTGAAAAAACCATGGGTTTCACACACGTTATAGTTAGGAATTAGCATTTAAAAAACCTTAGAAATTCACTGAAAAAACCATAGGTTTCACACATGTTATAGTTAGCTGGACATTTTACTCGTAAAAAACCATTGAAATTGCCCCGTTATAGTTAGTTCAGCTAACTATAACTCGCGCGCCCGCAATGCACTGCTGATGACGTCACATATTACATCACTCATGACATGGTCAGTGACATCACTCATGAGATCACTGATGACATCTCAAATGACATCACTGATGACCTCACTGATGACATCATCCAGTGAATGTGTGTTTTTCTGAAAATTAAATATGTTTTATATATGTATATCTCAAGGTCGATGGAAGAATAAATGGGTATATTACTGTCTAAATGGATGATTTGTTTTTGAAAAATTGATTGTGTAACTGACTGATTAAGTGTATCATAGTGAATACATGGCTTAGTGAGTAATGTTTAAATGTGTAAATACCTGTATCAGTCTCTCACTTTGTGTATGAGTGGCTGCATGGGTTGGTGAGTAGCTACATAGGTGTCTATATAGGATATTAGTTGGTTTTTTGAGTATCAGTATGAGTGTCTGCATGGTTTGGTGGAGGGTATTACGTAGTGCATAGGTGCATGAATGACTGACTCACTGTTTGTATGTGTTTAACACAGCATGTGTGCAGGACTGTATGGGTGGATGAGTGTGTGTATGGGTGTGTTAGTGAGTGAATGACTGTCTCAATAGTGTCTTTATGAGTAACTACATATGTTTTAAACTAGTATATGTGACTATTGGTGTATATAAGTGAGTATATGTGAGAGTGAGAGATTGAAAGAGTTCCTGTATGAATAAGTATGTGTTTCTATAAGTGATTGTTTAAAAGACTAAGTATGTGTAAGTTTCTGTAGAAGTAAGTGTGGTGGTGTGTGTATAACTGTATATGCAAGTAAATGGATGTTTGATTCTTTATTAGCATGAGTGACTATGTGTGTAAGTAACTCTATGGATGAGTGGCATTGTGTGACAGGATGTATAGGTGTATGAGTACATATGATGAGTGAGTACATGTATGAGTGACTGTATTGAACAGTTGGTGAATGAATGGATGTGTATGTGGATCTTAGAATTACTGAAGAGGTTGTTGTTACTGGTATTGGTATGTCAATTCGTTTGTAAATTTTAGTCTCTATTTTTGTATGTGTGTATCAAAAGTTATATTAGGGTGAGAGGAGGTCTGCCACTCTATCACAAGGATGATGTCATCAGTGAGGTCATCAGTGATGTCATTTGAGATGTCATCAGTGATGTCATGAGTGATGTCACTGACCATGTCATGAGTGATGTAATATGTGACGTCATCAGCAGTGCATTGCGGGCGCGTGAGTTATAGTTAGCTGAACTAACTATAACGGGGCAATTTCAATGGTTTTTTACGAGTAAAATGTCCAGCTAACTATAACATGTGTGAAACCTATGGTTTTTTCAGTGAATTTCTAAGGTTTTTTAAATGCTAATTCCTAACTATAACGTGTGTGAAACCCATGGTTTTTTCAGTGAATTTGCAAGGTTTTTTAAATGCTAATTCCTAACTATAACGTGTGTGAAACCCATGGTTTTTTCAGTGAATTTGCAAGGTTTTTTAAATGCTAATTTTTTTTTTTTCTTCTATTTTTTCTAACATATTTTTATTTTAATTTTCTTACCTTTTATAAAGACTATGATTAAATTTTTAAAATTCTTTAATATGTTTTTTTTTATATATTTTTTAAAATAAACGTAAAATTTATTTGCAGTACTTTTTTTCTATTTTTTTATTTATTTTTTTAGTACGCGTACCGTAAGCTCACGGTAAGCGTACGGTTTACGCAACATCCGTAATTTTCCTACGCTGCTTGCGTATAGTTACGCAATTTGCGTAGCCGCGCGTACTCCGCGTGGGACGCGTACGCGTGTACGCTACACGCGCACGTTACGCGGAAGTGCCGGGAGTGACTGTTATGCGCATGCGCGCAAGCGCGTGTCTTTTTTACGCGCATGCGCACTTTTGCCGTAAGCGTACCGTAAGCGTACCGTAAGCGTACGGTAGGTCATGTGATCATGAAACACAACTTTTGATTGGTTGAAACTACTTTCAGTTCTAGAACTCTCCTACACCACACCCATTCCCCTCATTTCTGCTTGTGATCCCTTGGGAGAAGGAGCTGGTTTGTCTTTGGGATACGATGGCAGAACAGCAGAGCTCTTCTGAGAGTGAGGCTAGCACTAGCAGCACTGTCTTGAGGCAGAGATCGAGGAAACAAAAGCCCTCTTATGTATGGGATTATTTTACTTTTCCAGAAGGCCAGCAAAAGGTAAATGCACCCTTAGTGACTTGTAAGCTGTGTAAGCGTGTACTTTCTAGAGGTAATCCTAACAGGAAGTATTCCTTTGGGAATCACACCATGAAGAGACACCTCCAGAATGTACACAGAAGGACACATGGTCATCTTTTTGGAGGTAACTCTTCAGAAAGACAAGCCAGTACATCCACAGCAGCTTAGCCTGGACCATCATCTGCAGGGCTGACTCCTTCTTCTGCAGGTCAGGTGAGCCCTTCATCTGTGGGGGGAGAATCTCCTTTTGCTGGCCCTCTGGAAATCAACCCTCGTTTTCGGAAGGTTGATATTCGATGCACATTTTGTCAAGATCTAATTTGCTATAGGGAGACCAGTGTTTCCCTAGTGAACAACAAAATAGATCAGCACATTTGTCGCTTTGAATAATTTTCCCATGCTTCCTTTCCTCTGTCCCTGCATGAACACAACGGTTCTTTTAAGAGCCAACCTTATCTTTCATCTTTTTTTTACAGATGTTTTTAAAAACTTTTTTTTTTTTTTTTTACCGTACGCGTACGGTGCGCGTACCTTTTTTTTATTTTTTAAAAAAAACACTAAAAATCAATTATCACATTACAAGGTCCTTGAGAGACTACAATTATTATTATTGACTTACCATACTCACTCAATAAAATATTTATTCATTTGTTTTTAAAAAAAATAGTTTAAAAAATGGTTCTAGTTTTCGAAAATTTTCTATATCAATCTGAAAAAAAAGAAAAAAGTATTAATATTTTAAAAACAATTTATAATACAGTACACATATTTACATTTTTTTCCCAAAAATATTTTACAGACTGAAACCTGAAAACCCCACTCGCTTGTAAATACTGTGCATGATTATACATGGCAAGCACATGGGTGTGTGCTAAGAGTCTGCTTCTTCCCCCAAAAATTCGCTCCCCCTTTCCATCTAATGCAACTGTGAAATCACCAGAGCAATACGCAATAAATCTCTGCCTATAATTCCTCTCTGCACACAGAGTCATGTTTTCACATTAGTCCCAAAACGAAATTTCTTTGCCAATTTGAAAGCACACTTACTGCTCTTTTTTTTTCGGGGCAAGTGAAAATCACTTTTACAGACTGACACATTATGAAACCACTTTTTTTTTATTTATTTAAATGCACATGTCCAAACTGCTTTTTCAGACCACCACCATGTGTATTCTCGGTGACTGCCTACACTCCAGCAAGGGCAACCAGCCTTAGTGATGCTGAATGTATTTGCATTACAGACTGAAACCTGAAAACCCCACTCGCTTGTAAATACTGTGCATGATTATACATGGCAAGCACATGGGTGTGTGCTAAGAGTCTGCTTCTTCCCCCAAAAATTCGCTCCCCCTTTCCATCTAATGCAACTGTGAAATCACCAGAGCAATACGCAATAAATCTCTGCCTATAATTCCTCTCTGCACACAGAGTCATGTTTTCACATTAGTCCCAAAACGAAATTTCTTTGCCAATTTGAAAGCACACTTACTGCTCTTTTTTTTTCGGGGCAAGTGAAAATCACTTTTACAGACTGACACATTATGAATCCACTTTTTTGATTTTTTTAAATGCACATGTCCAAACTGCTTTTTCAGACCACCTCCATGTGTAACCTGGGTGGCTGCCTACATTCCAGCAAGGGCAACCAGCCTTAGTGATGCTGAATGTATTTGCATTACAGACTGAAACCTGAAAACCCCACTCGCTTGTAAATACTGTGCATGATTATACATGGCAAGCACATGGGTGTGTGCTAAGAGTCTGCTTCTTCCCCCAAAAATTCGCTCCCCCTTTCCATCTAATGCAACTGTGAAATCACCAGAGCAATACGCAATAAATCTCTGCCTATAATTCCTCTCTGCACACAGAGTCATGTTTTCACATTAGTCCCAAAACGAAATTTATTTGCCAATTTGAAAGCACACTTACTGCTCTTTTTTTTTCGGGGCAAGAGAAAATCACTTTTACAGACTGACACATTATGAAACCACTTTTTTTGATTTATTTAAATGCACATGTCCAAACTGCTTTTTCAGACCACCACCATGTGTATTCTCGGTGACTGCCTACACTCCAGCAAGGGCAACCAGCCTTAGTGATGCTGAATGTATTTGCATTACTGAGTCCAACCTCAAACCCTTAAACTATTCTTTTTTTTTCCAGTACACCTTAATTTATTGTGAAAACATACTCCATATTATTTTACATGTTCCTCACATTTAAATTTCTCCCAAAACAGAAAATGATAAACGCAACTACAACAAAAACAATTTCCATTTCTATTATTCATTTCTTAAGTTACCACATACATCCCCTCTCAAACTGTAAACTCACCTTTAAAATTAGTTAGTTGTGAAAGAAATGTGACACTCAAACAGCAGATTATCAGAGCCAGGATCTCTGTTGTGTTCACCTCTCTCCTCTCAGCAGAACCAGATAATGGCAAACTTTCCCTCTATTTTTCCACACATATACATGTAAGTTTCAAATCTCAGTGCTTCCCCCTTTTTTTCAAATGTAATCACACATTTCTATTGGTTGAAAACCAACCCTTTTCCAAAAGTACCCTTCCCCCAACTTGACTTCTGCCTAGTACCCTTCCCCCAACTTGACTTCTGCCTGCTACCATAGCAACAGCTCATGGAACACTGCTGTGTTGAGTTAGGTCAGAAGTTCGCCAAACAATGTTTCAATTCCACAGAGCAAGAGTGCTTGACTTTTCAAACCTAACAGCAAATCCATAGTACTGTTCTTTGGTAACACATTTTTCTGTACCAATACAAAACATGCTTCTATTAATTTACACATACAGCCTAGTTTTTATTCTAGAATGGTATGAAACAGCCAATCAGTTCTTTTTTTTTTTAAAAAAATATGTATGCCTCCATTTCCAAACTGTCTTTCTTTTCATATTGCCATTCTACTGAAAGACACCTCCTGAGTGCATCCAGTTCTCCTTTGAAGATGTTCACAGTGTGGATTGTAGGGCACAGCTATGTCTTCTGGAGTGAAAAGTTTGCAGAGAAAACAGATATGGTGAGAGACCTTGTTTGCCAAATGTAGACATTAAATGGATTGGTCAGAGAGGGTTAAAGTGGCACCAATTGATGCCATTGGTGAAATCCTTCATACAAATCCAACACCCTGACCTCATAATAGTGCACTGTGGTGGCAATGACCTAGGCACTTTGACTGGGGTAGGTCTGGAAATGCTTATGAAGGACACCTTTGCACAACTGTTTTCACTTTTCCCTAAAACTGCCTTTGTGTTTTCCAACATATGCCAAAGGCAAAAATGGAACTGGTCCAATCATTTCTGTCCACAGATTGACAAAGCAAGAAAGCACGTCAACAAATCTGTTTCTGCTTTCCTCCGTGACTATGGTATGGGTGCCATTTACCACAACAACTTGCGCTACGACATGCAAGACATTTATAGAGGAGATGGTGTGCACTTCACTGATGAAGGGAACAGAGTCTTCCTCTTGAACCTTAGACTCTGCATCGGTACTTACTTGTAGGTACCACTAAAAAAATCACTTCATAAACACAACGGCTCTTTTTAGAGCCCCCTAATATCTAAACACTTAAATCTGATTTTCATTTCTTTTTTTTTTTTTTTTTTTACCGTACGCTTACCGTACGCGTACCCCGTGATTTTTTTTTAAATCAATAAATGTTTTCTTTGTACTTTTCTGTCCTTCTTTGACCCCCTTACAAATGTTAGGGGGTCTGTAACTCTCCTCATTGCCCCCTTTTCTTGTTTTCACTCTTTTTTTTCAGAGTGAAATACACAAAATGGCGGCCGCCGCTTCCTGGTTTCGGCCGATTCGAATGTTTACTAAGATCTAAGAGCCAATCAGAATCGCGCTCGTGCACGCCACCGTACGCTTACGGTAAGCGTACGGTAAGCGTACCGTAAGCGGGCTCAGATATATATATTGATTTAGAGGCTATTTTCTCAGAATCTACTGAACAGATTTACACCAAACCTACAAAAGGCACTTCCTTGACCTAGGGACTACCTCTCTGCCAAATTTCGAGTAATTCTGTTCAGCCGTTCGGGCTGTAGCTCGTTCTAAAGGTCCTATGGAAAAATGCATGGGAAAAACGCGTTTTGGGACCCCCCTTTTATCTCAGCCCCCGCTTGACGGATCCCCCCGAGACTCTCAGGGTAGGAGCGGAGCGTAGCGCCCCACCTATTTTGAGAAATTCGCGAGGATTCATCGACCGGCGCCAAAGTTATTCAAAATAGAATGTTGCGGATTTCCTATGGAAAAGGGGTCCTAACTATAACTACCTACTGGCGACCGCCAGTAGGTAATATATATATATATATATATATATATATATATATATATATATATATATATATATATATATATATATATATATATATAGATATTATCTACTGGCGGTCGCCAGTGGATAGTTATAGTTAGGACCGTGTTTCCATAGGAAATCTCAAAATTCTATTTTGAATAACTTTGGCGCCGGTTGACGAATCTTCACGAAATTTTCAAAACTAATGGGGCATTCCGCTCAGCTCCTACCCTGAAAGTCTCGGGGGGATTCGTCAAGCGGGGGCCGAGAAAAAAGGGGGTCCCAAAACGCGTTTTCCCCATGCATTTTCCCATAGGACCTTTAGTCGAAGGTACAGCCCGAACGGCTGAACAGAATTACTTGAAATTTGGCAGAGAAGTAGTCCTCAGGTCAGGGATGTGCCTTTTGCATATATGGAGTCAATCTGTTCAGTAGTTCCTGAGAAAATTGCAGTTAAAAGCACATACATATCTATAGCTGTGCACCGTGCGCGCACCGTGCGCGCACCCTTACGTGCGCGAGCGTAATTCTGATTGGTTGTTACATGTCAGTCAACGTTCAAATCGATCGAAATCAGGAAGTGTCGGCTGCCATTTTGTTTGTTTTCAGTGCGAGAGTGGAAAAGGAAGGTGGTGAACGTGAAAAGGGGGCAGGGTGGAGAGTTCCTGCCCCCTAGCCTTGGTCAGGGGGTCCCTGAAGGACCCCGAAGGCAGAAAAAAACATAACATTTTTTTTTTTTAAATCGCGGAGGTGCGCGCATGGTGAAAAACCATTAAAAAAAAGTAAAAAATTTAATACGTAGTTTATTGAAAAATAAATATATAAAAAAAATTATAATACATACATAACTTAGCATTTAAAAAAACGTACAAATTCACTGAAAAAACCATAGGTTTCACACACGTTATAGTTAGGAATTAGTATTTAAAAAACCTTGCAAATTCACTTAAAAAACCATAGATTTCACACATGTTATAGTTAGGTGGATATTTCACTCGTAAAAAACCAATGAAATTCCCCGTTATAGTTAGTTGAGATAACTATAACTCGCGCGACCGCCACTCTATCACAAGGAGGATGTCATCAGTGATGTCATGAGTGATGCCACTGACCATGTCATGAGTGATGTAATATGTGACGTCATGAGCAGAGGATTGCGGGCGCGCGAGTTATAGTTATCTCAACTAACTATAACGGGGGAATTTCATTGGTTTTTTACGAGTGAAATATCCACCTAACTATAACATGTGTGAAACCTATGGTTTTTTAAGTGAATATATATATATATATATATATATATATATATATATATAATAGATGAAACTAACGTCTCTTCAAACTGCCACCATAATGAAAAGCAGAGGTGGCAGAGGAACACTAATCACAGAAAAGACTAATGCTGAGACACTACCTTCTCTGACTGGAATTATAGTTGAAGTGCGCAGCATTCAAAGAGTGCGATGACGGCACAACAAAACAGATGTCAAAACAACTAGACTAGACCGTATAGATCTGCACCTCAGAATCTCAGCGGCCATCTTGGAATTCTTTATTTACATAAGTTCTGCAGTCTTTTCAACACGATGCTTGCTTGAGACTTCCAGAAGGGGCATCGTTTTCTCCATTGAGGATACTTAATGGTCCTCGAATAAAATCTGTGTTCAAGCAGATTCATGGGTTTGACCAAGGTGAGGAAATATGAATTTTTATGGTCAATTGTGTCCCCTATCTTAGACCCCAACGGCTCCATGTATATGCTACAAGTCCATGTATGTTCCCTCCAGTTCCAGCTATGAAGACGCAAATACATGTGCGTCCAACGTCAACATGTCCTCTTTCAGATCCACCATGAATGGGTCAAATATTCCATTCCTAAGTATGATAGGCCACCGACTTTATATGGTTCACTTTTCTAGTTTTCCAGTTCAGGCGAGTAGGCCCTGAATTCTGTCATCAAGCCATTTCATGCTTCTGCCTCTGAAATTCTCCAGCCTGGACCTGCATCCGTATCCATGAACTTTGTCCTACTCCCTGCGCGGCTAACGGTGCCTGACACGGCCTGTTGCCTGCCAAAAACTGTATTCAGCCTTCAAGTTATCTGCTCCGCTTCTCATCCAATGCATTCCTGTCTAGTAGTTTAGGTAAACATCCTTCCAGCTACCGAGCAAAGAGCTTGGCCTCGCTGTCTTTTTGCAAATAATTCATAGCCCCTGTTACCATGGAAGATTCCAGCCCCCTCGCATCTCATGTAGACACATAGACGCTTGTACATGCACTAACAGTCAGTATAGAATAGATTCCGTCCGAGAAACCTTTCCTTCTGGATAACACAGTTCCTTAAACAAAGATATTAGATACGATTTGGGATTAGGTTGACCTGACCCCCCAGACTTCTATCTCCACATGTAGAGCTAAATGTCAATTCCCCTTCACCCTCTAGTTGAACGTCAATCACACGTCATGCGGCTGCGCGCGCATCTCTGCCAAATATTTCTGCTGACACTGCAGGATTCTCTTATGGATCCACCCACTTGTGACATCATTTTAAATGACGTTTCTAGTATACGCCTGTATTTACGCCTATTTTCATTACGTATATGTATTCTTATCTGTATTATCAGCTGTTACGCCTCCTGCATCTGTCTTAATGCAATGCTTTTCATATATATAGTATTACTTGTCAATAATGTATTGCCTATCCCTTCCTGAACCTTCGTGGTGATGGAATAAGATTGCCTAGTTCGAACTATGATTCCTTTGTAAGGAATAAAGCCCTTTTTCAGAACCTCTAATACCACGGATTCTGCCTCTTATTTCGACTGAGTTATTCTTACTAGACTTTACCGCATAAAAATAGTACAGGTAATTTGAATATTTACCACATAAATTGGCGCCCGAACAGGGACACTTTCTCATCTCACGCGCCGGAGTTGCGTTGCAGGCCCGGTCCCCTGCCACAGCTGAACGGACACAAACGCGTACCCGCAGGATTTCCTGTATCTCCCTCCGGCCAAGCGGGGGTGACTGAGGCTGCGATCAACACCCAGACGAGGTGGTGAGATGTGCGAAGTATCCCGACCAGAGCCTAGCTGAGAGCGCAAGATCCGAGGTATACAGAGGCCCACCAGGTTCCGAAGTTCCGAGTCGAGTCGAGTCCAGTCCGGTCCAGTTCAGTTCAGTTCCGAGGCCTTCCGTTCCGTGCTACCCGGTGAGTACCATTGCTGGGGAGGCAGTTAGACGTGCACATTGGTTTGTGCCGGTCCTGACGGGTTTGGGTACACAAATCCGGTCTGCACTGTTTTAGCAGTGTATCTGTACTGTTTAGCAGTATATCCAGTATGTTCATGCATATATAATCTAGTATTATCCAGTATTAGTATTATGTCAGTAGTTAGTTTTCTCTTAATTATCATTGTTCGTTAAATGTTAAATGTTTTACTGTGTTCAAAAATTGTGGTATGAATGAGTGTTCATTATTGTGTTTTTTCGTATTAATTGTGTTCAAGTCCAGTTCAATTAAGAATCCAGTAGCAAGGTTTAAAAATGCCGTTCTTTTCAAAATTAAGACAGATCAAAACTAGAAAAGGAGTACTCGAAGAAGCTGTTCCCATTCCACCTAGGGATACTCCAGGGTATTTTATGTACCATAAGCATGGCCTAGATGCCGTATTATATCTTGATTTATGGGTGGACTACACCAAGGATCTAGCAGAAAGTCAGAGATGGCCCGCAGCTGGGACATGGGATGCAGATTGCATCATGAAAGTAGAAGAAGAATTATGGAAAAAGAAAGCGAGACAGTCACAGAAAGATGCCATTGAACTATGGCGTAAAGAATCGCATAGGCGCACAGAGAAAGCGCTCAGACTGGAAGAGAAAAGTAGGGAGAACTCAAATAAAGCTCGAGAAAATATATTAATTGAGGAAGGTACCCGAGTAAAAACAGAACAAGTAGACAGGCAACGAAACACTCTTATGAATGGTATGTATCCTCTCTTGGCCGAAGGTTTACCTAAAGCCACCCCGGAAATACCGAAAGATTTGCCGCCCCCATTACTCCCGATTAAAGCACATCCCAAGACCGCAAAGGATATTTTCCTTTCCTCCTATTTAGACGATGTAGCTCCCGAATATGTTAATGTTCCGCCACACACACCACCTGTCGATGGTGCTCAACGCCGAGATCATCCGCCCCCAACTCCGCAACTACAAACTCCTCCGCACAATCCAACTTTTCCTGCATCCGCAGTTTCTACCTTACATCCCACAAACCCTTTTATGCCTAGCACCTCAGAAGGTGCGACAGGAGGTGCGGCAGCAATTTTTGCCACACCACCATTACGAAGTAAAGCGTCTCTTAGGGATTTAGCAAACCAACGTACACCACAAATAGCAACGTCCGACATGTTTAAGGAACATCTTATAGATTGTAGATATGATCCAGTGCCCGGTAAAAATGACAGAATGCTGCTATCATCACTACGTATACGACGAGCTTCAACGTATTTAACGACATTACCAGGAATGATTAAACATTTAGACAATATATATCGCTTTGTTCAAACAGGGCAAGGCCCTGAAAGTATTGACGAAGCCATGGAATACCAGAAAGTGGATGTACAGAGACTATTGTTACGCTTCTTCATAAACTGCTTGATCAGAGACAGAGATAGGTCCGAGGTAGATCAGGATGAAATGCAAGTCCTTACCAGATGGGGTCAGAATATATCAGAGGGAAAACACGATAAACAGACATGTATAGTAGCTATGTGACGAAAGATCCGCAAGGAAGTAGAACGAACACATAAAGCCAGATCGGAGGCCGACAAAACTGAATCAGAGGGAGAGGAGGAGGAAGAATCAGAAATGCCCACAGGACAATTAGAAACGATTGCTTATGTAGGTAGGGGAAGACCTTGTAACAATACCCGATACTTTAATGACCCGATACGTCCGATACGTCCAGAATGTAACAGACATTTTCAAGCCCCTATGCTAAATGCGAAGTCCCCTGAACACTTATTCCAGGCTGCTGATAAATTACTCCGAGACCGAAGGGGGTATCATATGCTCGATTCTATGGATGAACAAGAATTAGCCAGGTCAGCAGTACAATGGGCTGACAGTTCTGAAAAATACAGTGATGATGCGTTAGCACACACGTTTTTGAATCTTACCCCAGAAGAACAGCGTTTAGCTGGTATATACATGATACAGCACCTCGTTATATTGTATAGAAGCCAACGTTCCGATCCTGGTCCCCTACCTGATATATTGATAGAACTACTCACGAATACATGGAGAGGTTCGGGTACTGATTTAATTAAAGAAATTCTAGAACATCGACACCAGTACACTGTCTTCGTATGCCCAGAACATGTTTCAGTTCCCCCCAAGTTGGAAAGAAAAACGTATCACATAGACAGACAGAATCCCTTACGCGAAGTGCACCCAATCAGAGGCGAAGACAATACTTTTAAACGCGTGTTTGTGTACACGCCCATAACTAAAATTGAATTATTAGAAATGAAGAAAGTAGTACCTAGCCATGACAAAGACCCAGCAGGTTTCCACCGTGAGATAAAAGACATGTTACTCATGGGAGAGTATACTTATCCGGACATTATGAAAATATTAAAAGTTTTATTGCCTGCCGGTATTTACGAGAAACTCAAAGAAAAGGAATGGGAGGTGGGAGACCAAAAGATAGAGTGGACAGCATTAGAAAACGAAGAAAAAGCCCGAGCTGCAGGTTCAGGGCTTGGGGAAAAGACTACAGCGTTACCAGGATTATTAGTGCAGGTACTACCACGTTTATTAACTACAAAAAAGGAAGACTGGGGTGCAATTTCAGCCTGTAAACAAAAACAAGACGAAGACACTAGTGATTTCTATTCCCGATTTGAAAAATGTTTTGGTATTAATAGTGGCATAAAAGCAAGTAGTGAGTCGTATCCACATCTGTTTGTGACAAAATTAGTTGAGAATTCCCTGCCCCAAGTTAAAGGTAGAGTACTAAAATTCGAGAGTACCTGGCAAGGTAACACACCGTCACAGATGTTACAAATGTTACAATATCATCACAATAGAATTAGAGAAGAACAAGAAAATGAACAAAGACGTATGAAGGACACGAAAATGAAAATGCTTGTTGCACAGTCAGTTCCAGCTGATGGTCATAAAAGGGGTACAACACAGTCCAATGATTCAGTAGATCCTGTTAGAGCAACATGCAACTATTGTAAACAGCCAGGTCATTATATACACGATTGCGCAGTTCTGAAACATAATATCTCTACGGGTAGAACCAAGGAGAGACCACGTCCGCCTAGACAGGATCAGATCCAACAACAAGTACCTCAGAATACACTGCCTATGCCAGTTCCACAACAGAACGCACCACAACAACAACAACAACAACAACAACAGCCCCCGCCTATTGCTGCAACACAAAACACGACACAACAGATGTACCAGCATGCACAAAATGACTATCCAGAGTATCAGCGCTACACATGAAATAGCCTAGAGAGGGAAGTTGGCCCACCCCTTATTGAGGTCCCCGTAGATCAAGAAGGTCCTTACGTACAGAGTCAAGTATTAGGGAAAGACAGAAAGTTTCTACTCGATACAGGGGCAAGCAGAACCACTATCCGTCACAGCGAAGTCCCAGGGGTACCCCTCTCAGGCTCACAAAATATTTCCCTTGGTTTTTCAGGAAAGCCCACTATTAATGAAGTATCGCAACCGCTTGCATTATCGGTCGGTCCATTAACACGGACTACAGATCTATTGCTCACAAAATCATGCCCAGAAAACTTGTTAGGTATAAAAACATTGAAAGCTCTAGGAGCTGTAATATGTTGTTCTCCGGAAGGAGTACGACTATTTTTGCGTGACTTTAAAGGTCACTATGTGTCTAGAGACATGGATCATCGGTTACAGAATCTACCTGCACATTTATGGGCACAAGGCCCCACTGATGTAGGTTGTATGCACATTACACCATATCGAGTTACACTCAAAACAGGAGTAGTATTACCACGAATACGTCAATACAGGTTACCGCCAGAGGCTGTTGTGGCTTTACTGCAAATCATTGACGAGCTCATTGCACAAGGAGTGGTTGCAGAAACGGACTCCAATATATGTAATTCCCCGATAATTCCGATTCTTAAACGAACTGATCCAAAGGCACCACCAGTATATCGATTGGTTATTGATCTGCGAGAATTAAATAAATGCATTGTACCACAATACCCTGTGGTCCCAGATATCTCTTCATTGCTAACAGCCATAGATTCAGAAGCAACGTTCTTTACTGTAATTGATCTCAAGAACGCTTTCTTTAGTGTCCCAATTGATCCGGAAAGTCAATATTTGTTCGGATTCAGTTTAAATGGACGAAGTTTTAAATTCACACGCGCACCTCAAGGATTCACAGAAAGCCCCAGCATCTATAGCCAAGCATTGAAAAGAGAACTTGACAGTATCCACATGCCAGCTAACACTGCCTTGCTTCAATACGTTGATGATCTGCTGATCACCGCCCGAAGCGAACCTGAATGCGAAAAAGCATCACTGACGGTTTTACATTTCCTAGCCGACAAGGGGCACAAGGTGTCCCCTTCAAAGCTGCAATTCTGTGTCCAGCAAGTTGTGTACCTTGGGCACTTGCTGTCCAAGGGGGGAAGACAGCTTACACCCGACCGTATCCAGTTAATTGTTAACATGCCGATACCCAAGACACAAAAGGAGGTACGGGCATTCATAGGCCTCACTTCGTACTGTAGGCAGTGGATCCCTCAATATGCATTTCTAGCAAAACCACTCATTCAGTTGACAACACAGGAGGCAGCGACATCAACTGTCCTCCCTTGGACTCAGGAACATACGCAAGCTTTTGATAGCTTAAAGAAAGCTTTATGTCAAGCACCTGTTTTAGCAACACCATGTTACAGCAAACGTTTTACACTTTTTGTTACAGAACGAGAAGGTACTTCTTTGTCAGTACTCACGCAGGAACAAGCAGGATCACATAAGCCGTGTGCTTATTTTTCCAGTACATTAGATCCCGTAGCTCAGGCTCTTCCTGCGTGCCTGAAATCAGTCGCAGCAACAGCTTTAGCAATCCGACAAAGCGATGCCATAGTGTTAGGACATCAATTGACAGTACAAGTACCACATGCAGTAGAGGTTCTCTTGAACCGGACCCAAACACAACACTTGACCATAGCAAGACTGACGGGTTATGAATTAACATTGTTCCAGCCACACATAGAAATCAGACGTTGTAGTACATTAAATCCTGCCACACTTTTGCCAGTAAGTGGAACAGACCCATTGGCACATGATTGTATTGAAGTCATTACTATTACGACGAAACCTAGACAAGACTTGACCGATATTCCATTATCAGATCCAGACCTGACATTGTATGTAGATGGTTCATGCATGAGAACAAGTACAGGAGAGTTAGTGGCCGCTTATGCAGTCACAACAGACACTGAAGTTATTGAAACAAATTGTATAGACACCCTGTCAGCTCAAGCAGCAGAGCTCATCGCTCTGACACAAGCCTGTATTCAAGCCAAAAATAAGAAAGTCAACATATACACAGATTCACGTTATGCATTCGGAGTCGTCCATGACTTCGGCGTGCTTTGGCGAGAGAGAGGTTATTTAACTTCTCACGGTGCCCACATCCAGCACGGTCCCCTTATTCAAGCTCTATTAGATGCAATACATCTGCCGACTACAATATCGATTATGAAGTGTAAAGCCCATACAAAAGTGAATGACATTATTTCTCAGGGTAACGACCTAGCTGACAGAACAGCTAAACAGACTGCTCAGAATCAGACTCATACAACTGACACGACAAAGACAATAGTTCCGACAACAACACGCTGCATGACAGTTAAGGATCCTGCCCTTGATGTAATTGACATACAGACACATGCTACACCAGAAGAAATAAAGAAATGGACTGAATTAGGAGGGATCCAAACGGATCAAGGATGGATGACAAAGGGAAAATCTATATGGTTTCTCCCCGACTCAATGGTTAAAGTCATCATTAACACAATACATAGTCCAGCGCACCTAGGTGAGAAAGCTATGCTCGACAGTATTCAACACATTTGGTTCAATAAACACTTGCGAGCAGCAGCTAAACAGAAAGTACGTACCTGTATGATTTGCTGTCAGTTCAATCCAGGAAAAGGCGTACCTGTAGAACAGGGTGGATTTCAAACCCCCGATCACCCTTTTGAAGTCCTCCAGATAGATTATATCCAGATGGAACGATGTCGAGGATTCAAATATGTCCTCGTAGTTGTATGCGCTCTTTCCCGATGGACAGAGGCGTATCCCGTCTCAGATTACACTGCCCCGACTACTGCCAAACAGTTAGTTCGAGAATTCTTCCCACGGTATGGTTTGCCCCGTGTCATGTACTCAGATAATGGCCAACCGTTCTCATCCGAGCTAATTAAACATGTTTCACTTTTGTTAGGCTATCAATGGAAATTCCACTGTGTTCGACATCCCGAGGCAGCAGGTCTCGTGGAGCGGCATAATCAAACTTTGAAAATTAGACTGTCCAAAGTATGTAGAGAAAAAGGTGTTGACTGGATAGTAGCTTTACCAGTTGCGCTCTTTTACATGAGAATGGTAGCACACTCTCGAACAGGGCTATCCCCGTATGAGGTGATCTTCGGTAGACCACCAAATATGTGGGGGACGCCTATACCCCGTAAAATAACTGATGTTGATTGTAATATGCTGACAGATTATCTGGCTTCCTTGATGTCTGCACTACAATCTTGTCGTTCACAGGTAGCTGCAGCTTTTCCCGATAACACTGAGGTGAAGCCCCATGACGTGGTTCCGGGAGACCTGGTGCTGATAAGGAACTTCGACAGAAGGAACCCGCTGGAGCCTCGCTGGCAGTCGCCTAAACTCGTCTTATTAACCACAAGGACAGCTGTGAAGATTGAGGGACGTAAAGGGTGGTTGCACTCGAGCCATATCAAAAAATTTCATGGACTATCCTCCGACTTGAATTATCCGCCCTGCATTCCCTCACAGATTGACTCGAAACTCCCCCTGGTTGAACAAACTGAAAAAGAAAACTATAAACTGAAACTAAGGTCTAGCAAGTCAGACAATTTGATTGTTTAAGTCCTCTTCAAGGTGAATCGGTTGAATTTGTCTCTGACATGTATCCTCTAGACCGAAATAGAGAGAGAAATAGACAGAAACAGCTAAAAAAATATGCGTACTGTAAATCACTTCGTAGTCACTGCATAGTGACATTGTTAATTATGTTTTTTCTAAGTCTTCTGATTATTATTACTAGTATGTTATTACACATGTATTACCCTATTTCCAAGCGTGCTTTCAATGTTACTGCCGAACATTCTTTTAGCGAACTACCCCCGCATGAGTTGTCCTATAGATTTGCGCTGCGCAACAACACATTCATTAGTATGTTACATCATTCTCATCAGACCAGCAATGCTACAAATTGTTGGATATGTGGCCGACTCCCCCCCTATCAGAAATACAAGGGAGTTCTACCTCTCTTCCCGTATCCATTCACCCACAATGGCTCCTGTGGAGCATGGTTTAGTTTGATTAATTCCCTAGATTCAAATTCAGTAGTTTATCAAGACAACTGGGTTTGGGGAAACCTGAACCTAGTTTTACTTAAAGTCTGCTACCCTAACAAGGAGGGACTTCCCAAAAGAACCGGAACTGATCTAGAAAATGAAGTATATGGATTAGGTAACTTTACACTTAATCTCATGATCTTGAATGTTGAATCCGAAGCTATACCAATCTTGCCCGCTATGTCAGTATTTCCAGTTAGAGGCGAATTATGTGTAAGAAAGAATGGTTCAATTCACATGGGCCATAGCAAATGTACCACTGTAATAGAATTCAGTGATAAAGGCAAATCTACGTTTAGAGCTTCTCGTCATTCCTACTTCATCTGTGGTCACACCGCATACATACGCCTACCCCTAGATTGGGATGGTACCTGTTACATTGCATTCCTTCTGCCACCTGTTTTCCTAGCCCCGCCTGATTACCATAGGAATACCCATTTAGTACACAATAGACAGCAGAGAGATCTCCCGATCGTCGACTACACCGAAACAGCATGGGAGCAATACACAGATTTCAATAAAGGTTTCTTTCCCTACATAGGTACAGTCACTAATAGTAAGTTGATACGTAGATTAACTAGAACACTTGAAGCAGTAGTAAATGAAACTACTTCCGCCTTAGGCAACTTAACAGAGGAGCAGTCTGCGATGCGGATTGTTGTTCTTCAAAATCGTCTTGTCCTTGACGTCATCCTGGCCGATAGGGGTGGGGCTTGTAGGGTCATCGGATCAAGTTGCTGTGTTTTCATACCAGAAAACGCGCCATCAGTATATAAAGCCATAACTCGACTTCATAAGATCGTAAGCCAGATACACCAGAATCCAGGCACCTGGACTTGGTCCGGTTGGTTCTGGAGCGTGTTGTCAGCCTGGGGATGGAGGATCCTATCCTTCCTAGGTATTGGCTTTCTCATTCTATTCAGTTGCTGCTTGTGTCTACAATGTGGGCCAGCGATTTGTGGTCTGTGTGCCACATCGTGTATCCCGCCTTCGAATTTTCACTCAAGATCCCGGAAGAAGAAAGAAGAACAAATTATGCTATATGAACAGATTGATGGATTGATGAAGATGGATATTTCATAAGGGTCCGTAGGGGACAAGGAGGGAATGAGGAAATATGAATTTTTATGGTCAATTGTGTCCCCTATCTTAGACCCCAACGGCTCCATGTATATGCTACAAGTACATGTATGTTCCCTCCAGTTCCAGCTATGAAGACGCAAATACATGTGCGTCCAACGTCAACATGTCCTCTTTCAGATCCACCATGAATGGGTCAAATATTCCATTCCTAAGTATGATAGGCCACCGACTTTATATGGTTCACTTTTCTAGTTTTCCAGTTCAGGCGAGTAGGCCCTGAATTCTGTCATCAAGCCATTTCATGCTTCTGCCTCTGAAATTCTCCAGCCTGGACCTGCATCCGTATCCATGAACTTTGTCCTACTCCCTGCGCGGCTAACGGTGCCTGACACGGCCTGTTGCCTGCCAAAAACTGTATTCAGCCTTCAAGTTATCTGCTCCGCTTCTCATCCAATGCATTCCTGTCTAGTAGTTTAGGTAAACATCCTTCCAGCTACCGAGCAAAGAGCTTGGCCTCGCTGTCTTTTTGCAAATAATTCATAGCCCCTGTTACCATGGAAGATTCCTGCCCCCTCGCATCTCATGTAGACACATAGACGCTTGTACATGCACTAACAGTCAGTATAGAATAGATTCCGTCCGAGAAACCTTTCCTTCTGGATAACACAGTTCCTTAAACAAAGATATTAGATACGATTTGGGATTAGGTTGACCTGACCCCCCAGACTTCTGTCTCCACATGTAGAGCTAAATGTCAATTCCCCTTCACCCTCTAGTTGAACGTCAATCACACGTCATGCGGCTGCGCGCGCATCTCTGCCAAATATTTCTGCTGACACTGCAGGATTCTCTTATGGATCCACCCACTTGTGACATCATTTTAAATGACGTTTCTAGTATACGCCTGTATTTACGCCTATTTTCATTACGTATATGTATTCTTATCTGTATTATCAGCTGTTACGCCTCCTGCATCTGTCTTAATGCAATGCTTTTCATATATATAGTATTACTTGTCAATAATGTATTGCCTATCCCTTCCTGAACCTTCGTGGTGATGGAATAAGATTGCCTAGTTCGAACTATGATTCCTTTGTAAGGAATAAAGCCCTTTTTCAGAACCTCTAATACCACGGATTCTGCCTCTTATTTCGACTGAGTTATTCTTACTAGACTTTACCGCATAAAAATAGTACAGGTAATTTGAATATTTACCACATAAATTGGCGCCCGAACAGGGACACTTTCTCATCTCACGCGCCGGAGGTGCGTTGCAGGCCCGGTCCCCTGCCACAGCTGAACGGACACAAACGCGTACCCGCAGGATTTCCTGTATCTCCCTCCGGCCAAGCGGGGGTGACTGAGGCTGCGATCAACACCCAGACGAGGCGGTGAGATGTGCGAAGTATCCCGACCAGAGCCTAGCTGAGAGAGCAAGATCCGAGGTATACAGAGGCCCACCAGGTTCCGAAGTTCCGAGTCGAGTCGAGTCCAGTCCGGTCCAGTTCAGTTCAGTTCCGAGGCCTTCCGTTCCGTGCTACCCGGTGAGTACCATTGCTGGGGAGGCAGTTAGACGTGCACATTGGTTTGTGCCGGTCCTGACGGGTTTGGGTACACAAATCCGGTCTGCACTGTTTTAGCAGTGTATCTGTACTGTTTAGCAGTATATCCAGTATGTTCATGCATATATAATCTAGTATTATCCAGTATTAGTATTATGTCAGTAGTTAGTTTTCTCTTAATTATCATTGTTCGTTAAATGTTAAATGTTAAATGTTTTACTGTGTTCAAAAATTGTGGTATGAATGAGTGTTCATTATTGTGTTTTTTCGTATTAATTGTGTTCAAGTCCAGTTCAATTAAGAATCCAGTAGCAAGGTTTAAAAATGCCGTTCTTTTCAAAATTAAGACAGATCAAAACTAGAAAAGGAGTACTCGAAGAAGCTGTTCCCATTCCACCTAGGGATACTCCAGGGTATTTTATGTACCATAAGCATGGCCTAGATGCCGTATTATATCTTGATTTATGGGTGGACTACACCAAGGATCTAGCAGAAAGTCAGAGATGGCCCGCAGCTGGGACATGGGATGCAGATTGCATCATGAGAGTAGAAGAAGAATTATGGAAAAAGAAAGCGAGACAGTCACAGAAAGATGCCATTGAACTATGGCGTAAAGAATCGCATAGGCGCACAGAGAAAGCGCTCAGACTGGAAGAGAAAAGTAGGGAGAACTCAAATAAAGCTCGAGAAAATATATTAATTGAGGAAGGTACCCGAGTAAAAACAGAACAAGTAGACAGGCAACGAAACACTCTTATGAATGGTATGTATCCTCTCTTGGCCGAAGGTTTACCTAAAGCCACCCCGGAAATACCGAAAGATTTGCCGCCCCCATTACTCCCGATTAAAGCACATCCCAAGACCGCAAAGGATATTTTCCTTTCCTCCTATTTAGACGATGTAGCTCCCGAATATGTTAATGTTCCGCCACACACACCACCTGTCGATGGTGCTCAACGCCGAGATCATCCGCCCCCAACTCCGCAACTACAAACTCCTCCGCACAATCCAACTTTTCCTGCATCCGCAGTTTCTACCTTACATCCCACAAACCCTTTTATACCTAGCACCTCAGAAGGTGCGACAGGAGGTGCGGCAGCAATTTTTGCCACACCACCATTACGAAGTAAAGCGTCTCTTAGGGATTTAGCAAACCAACGTACACCACAAATAGCAACGTCCGACATGTTTAAGGAACATCTTATAGATTGTAGATATGATCCAGTGCCCGGTAAAAATGACAGAATGCTGCTATCATCACTACGTATATGACGAGCTTCAACGTATTTAACGACATTACCAGGAATGATTAAACATTTAGACAATATATATCGCTTTGTTCAAACAGGGCAAGGCCCTGAAAGTATTGACGAAGCCATGGAATACCAGAAAGTGGATGTACAGAGACTACAAATTTGTGTTTTCATGACAACAGCAATCCCAGATGAAGACATCTGCTCGCTACTCATGGATGGTAAGACAAGCCTAAAAACCATTGATAAGCTAGACCTCCTCACAGCTTGGCTAGACCAGGTTAAACAATGGGTGGATACCCACAACGAACATATAACTCAAATGGAAACAAAAATATCAGACATAGAGGGTCAATAAACAGAAGATAAGCAGAAGCTGCTAAAAATGGACAAAGTACGCCAAATAATAAAGGTTAAAAATGAGGACTTAGAATCTCGTTCTCGCGGGAACAACATCCGCATCACCAGAATTACGGAAACTACAACTATCTCCAAGATGGAAGACTACATTGAGGACCTGCTGCGCAAACTGTTCGATAGCGATATATCCACCGGCTTCATTGTGGAGAGAGGGCACCGAACACTTGGGCCGAGACCACCACCTGGAGCCCCGACTTGCCCTATAATAGCCTATCTCTTGAACTATCGAGATTGAGAGATAATCCTTAGTCACGCAAGGGAATGAGAGGAGGTGCACCATCAGGGAAATGTCCTTTCTTTTTACCCAGATTTCACTTTGGCGGTGCAAGTTGCAAGATGTTAATTCCTGCCAGCAAAACGAGCACTTCAGCAACTCGGAGTGAGGTACACCCTGCTTTATCCGACCAAGTTTAGACTCTCACACAAAAGTAAAACACAATTATTTACAGACCCGGCGGCTGTTATTAAACAAATCAGCAAAAACAGACGTGCCTCATCTAAATCCCCCCGCTCATCTGAAGAAGGCCGTACTAGTGATAAAGAATGATTGCGTCAGACACTATACCTTAAGGGATTGCCCATAGACTGTGGGAAAAGAGACTAAAATGCAGAAGCAGTTACCCTTGAGAGACACTGACCAACAAGAAATGAACAGCATCAAGGGATTGTAAACAATGATATGGCCTCTTATTCCCTTTGTTCCCCGCTTGCCCAAATTGGTCCGCCAGAGAACCCATGGCCCCATATTATAACTCCACTTTACTGTGATGATTCCATACTTGGGATTTGGGATGCGGGAGGGAATATTATCTCAACCTGATTGGGGGCTGGAGTGGGAGGGCGGGAGTTTGACCACTATGCAGTTTCTAATGTTGTGGGATGTTAGGGAAGAAGAATGGGGAGGGATGGTTTACATCGTACTGACCAGGAAGGCAGATATATAATTGTGACGGCCACATTATACAAACTACCAATGACATTGATAGCAGTATACGGACCAAATATAGATGACCCGGAGTTCTTCCTGAAAGTGTGGAGACAGGTGGAAAACTATGGCACCCAGATGGTGCTGTGGGGGGGAGACTTTAACATAGCACTAGAAGGGGCATTGGATCGGTCCAGGGTGCAGCAATTAAGCCTAGGGACAGCTGGAGCTCTCAACAAAATAATGAAAGATAACCTACTTCCTGACATGTGGCGACACACTCACCCGAATGCACGAAAAGTGACATGCTTCTCCTCTTATCATTGGTCGTGGCTGCGTCTTGGCTGCTCACTCATCTATAGGGATGCACTGTTTGACACAACAGAGATCACACACCTCCTGCACACACTCTCTGATCATGCACCGCTGCTGCTAACACTTCAAATCCCACAGACCACCCCATGCACCTTTACATGGCAGCTCCCCCCCCAAATTTATTGCAAGATGCAGCGTTCAAGGAGAATATTTGCACAGCAATCACAGACTATTTTGCACGGAACACTAGGTTGGTTAAGTCGCCCTACAAGCTGTAGGAAGCATTCAAGGTGGCCATATGTGGCGTTTGTATCGCACAGCAATTCAGAGTGCTACAGTCGCTGCAAGACACTCTGAGCGGGCTGGAAGAGGAGATCCAAAATTTAGAATGGGACTATTTCAGGAACCCCTATCCCACCATACTATCCGACATTGGAGAGAAACTCACAAGCTACGGGGAGGAGGCTGATAGGGAAACAAACTACCTGGGCAGGGAGGCTAGAGCGCAAAGATATGGACAGGGAGATCACCCAGGGGAAAACATTAGCTGGAATGCTGCGCAAACCCCATGCTTCAACTTATGTCACAAACTAAGAGGGGCAGACTCCCAGTTGTTATCCTCCCAGTTGAAACTACCAGACGTAATGGCCTTCTTTTATGCCCAATTGTATACTGCTGGAATAGCAGAAGATCCAACAGCACTGCAAGAGTTTTGTGACTCTATTCAGTTATTGTGGCTAGACCAAGAGCATAGAGATTACCTAGATGCTCCGAACACACCAGAAGAGATCACCCAGGTCTTTTCAGGACTGCCGGCAGACAAGGCTCCCAGACCAGATGGACTAACACCGGCTTTCTATAAGGAATATGCCTCTTTAATCATCTTACACCTTATAGAAATGTACCATGAATCGCTGACGGTGGGACAACTTCCACCTACGCCAAGGGAGGCGGTGATTGTGACAATTCAAAAGCCAGACAAACCTGCTGAGTTATGCGATTTGTACTGCCCCTATTATTAATCAATATCAACAATAATATCTATGTGAAGGTATTGGCGAACCACCTGCTGCCCCTTTTGCCATTGATTGTCTGCCCAGACCAGTCGGCCCCCATCCTCGGATGTTCCACATCACACAATCTCTGTACTATTTTTGCGATTATGCATCATATACACCTTGATATACAGGTGGTAGCCGCATGATTGGATGCCACCAAAGCCTTTGATACTCTGGAGTGGAACTTTCTCTACTCACTGCTTGGCCAGTTAGGACTTAGCTATGAATTTATCTAGAAATGTAGATTTTTATATACCCTCCCAACGGCATGGATTAGGCTAAACGGTGGTATCTCTAACCAATAAATATTACTCGGGGCACAAGACAGGGATGCCTTATATACCCACTCTTATTTGCTGTAGCTATGGAGCCACAGGCAGCCAGACTGCGGCAACATCATGCAGATCGCAGCATCAGCTTCACAACCCATGGCCTGATAGTATCCATGTACGCCGAAGACATGGCACTATATGTGACCCAAAAACAAACTTGGAACCAGTAATACGTGAGGTGATCCACTACGGCGGATACTCGGGCATCCAGATCAACTGGTCCAAGTCAATCCTTGTGCCGTTGACGAATACCACAAAACCCTATGCAACTGAACTCCCCCTGAAATGGGCAGTGGAACCAGTCAAATATCTGGGCATATGGCTTAGCAGGGAGCCAGAAGAGGTGTGGAAAGTGAACTATGGCCGTGCTATGGACTGGTTGGAAACCAAAATTCAACTGTGGATTAAACTTCCACTGTCGCTGGCAGGCCGCAAAGCCATTGCTAGATGGTCATATTGCCGAAGTTCATGTGCCTCTTTGTGAACATATTGATCCCCCTTACGGCTCAATTCTTTAAAAGATTGCGATCCAACCTGATTACGCTTACATGGGCGAGTAAGCAGCCGAGAGTATCTTACAAAAGGTTGACACTGCCGCTCAATCGCGGTGGTCTAGGGGTGCCAGACATGCAGCTATACACAATATGCGCTCAAGTGCAGTTTTTACAGTACAGGCTTTATCCTACCCCCTTTCAGCCACACTTAGCGATCGAGCACGATCAAACACTGCCGCTGAAAACTGCGGCGTTCCAATGTTGTAAAGCTCCCAAAGATGAAATTAGCACCATGGAGTATTTGCCTTGGGCATGGGATGGCCTCCGCAAATGGGCCTGCCTACCGGTGCTATACATATCTTCTGCTTCAGTGAGAGGCAACCTCTTACTCATGCCATTGCAGGACAAAGGAGCAGCCAGATGTGCGGAGGTGCACGACATTAAGAAATTTGCAGACTTATACCCGGAGGGTGAATATGCGCCCAGCTTTGTCGACATGGGCGCAGGACAGCTGACATTCTCAGTTCCACTGCTATATTACCAAATCAGAGCAAACTGTTGTGAAATAGTCAACACATTCCCCGCTCTCATGCTTACAGCAATAGAATACGTACACACAACTGCTTCACCGTGAAAACTTACAACCCGGCTATACATATTGACACAGAACGCATCTGCAATTGACACTTCGGGGCCAATGTGGCCTGGGAAAAGGACTTGCACTCTATGATAGCGGAGACACAAAGTCAGTATTGCTGTGCCCAAATAGAGAAACTGTCTCCCAAATACAGATTGTGACTGATACACTTTAACTACCTGCAAGGAATATACTGTACACAACACAACTTCACAGAATAGGATTGACAACGGACCAGTGATGCTTGCGCTGCCATGGGCCGGAGGCCACTTTCTTACATCTAGCGTGGTGCTGCCCTAGGATAGCAGCTTTCTGGGCGGCGGTGTGCAATATGGTGAGTAATATCATCGGGGAGACACTTCTGCCAGACCCTATCATTTGCCTGCTGGGGTTTTTGGGGGGGAAGTCCCGGTGGGATGTTTGCGACTCACTGCGATGTTGCTGCTACTAGATGAGCACAGGGTGGAAGTGCACTGGGGAAGACAGCGGGTCTCGACTGCACAGGTCTGGATTGCAGACATTTCACATTGCCAGGAGCTGCTGACGGCATATTGGGACATGATGCTCCTAGCTACATGACCTAAAGATATCTGGGAACCTTTTGTGGCTTATCTAAGGTGGGGTGCCACAGATGGGGCGATTACACTGGACACAGACACGCCCCCCCCCATATAAAGGGCTGCGGGAGCCAGGTTTTGCTATCCTACAGAGTCTGAACTGCTGCTGGCCAGTTTAGACATCATGGATCGAAAGGAACGCAGCCGACAGAAAAGTTGAATGCCGCTGTAAAATGCAAACTGAATGGACATGATAATGTCATCTTATATTGTATACAACATGGACAGAGACACTTTGTAAAGTAGCTCTGTGTGACTATGTTGAGGGGAAGTTATTAGGGTTGAAAATCAGTAAAGATTTTTTTTTTCAAACAAACAATACCCACCCATAAAAACACTGTCATCATACGTAACATAAACAACAGAATTAAGCCATTCAAAACACATAAAATAGCATAATATAAAAAAGCAATACATTACTGTCAAACTCTAACTAGGCCTTTCAGAACACCAGTAAACAAAATAACACAAACTACAAATAAATGTTAGAAAAATTAGATAGCAACACTATAAGAACCATTTACTAGCACTCTCTACAACTTCTCCTACTTCCAAAACACTATAGAAACCCCTTAAAAAGGTCTTACCTGATCTGACGAACAACAGCACATTCCAATGACTAACTTCCCGGAAAATGAACGAACAATGACACAACATTTTAACCCCTTCAGTGCCCATGACGAGCTGGACTCGTCATGGGCCGCGGTGGCGCTGTGCCCATGACGAGTCCAGCTCGTCATAGACCCCGCCCGCTAATGCAACGGCCGGCACTGGGCGGGGAAAGGGGCGGGCACTGAAGGGGTTAAAAAGTTGGTTTTTTTTAAATAATGTCAAAAAGTTATATGAAAATATGAAACATTTATTTAATGTATTAAAAAATAATATAAAAAATAAACAATATATTAATATTTAAGATATACTTAAAATAGGAATTAAAAATTATTACCAAAAATGTATATGAAACATGAATATAAGTATAAAAAATAAATGTAAGCACTTGAAAAATATTAAAATGTAGAAAAGTACAACACTGTTCAAAAAGTAATGTACATGTTTTTTAACATTAAATATGTACTAAAATATTATTTAAATATAAGAATGAAAATGTTTTTCTTAAATGCACAAATAGAAATGTAATTAAATGAATGTTAAAATATCTGAAATACAAATTACAAATTATGTTTTTTACCTCTATTGTGTACATTTTCCTAAGTATGTGAAAAATGCAATGCCAACTTCTATCTAAACCATTTAGAGAATTGCAGACTTGTATATTCTTTTGATTTTGAGGCTGATTAATAATTCACATAGTTATACATTAGTTTACTCATTGTCTGTTCACACTTGAAAATGTAAACAAGACAAATAGCAATATGCCCTCATAACACACTCTAAATAGGCAAGTACACCTCTGACATCCATTTCCTAACTGTAAAAAATCTTCATGATACACTACCTCACAGAAACATGATGCAGTAACTGTCAAAATATTCAGTTACCTCCACCAACACACATACAATCACTCAGAAAAAGTATTCCAGAACATAGGTCACCCTGACATACTGCAAAACATGCTTACCAAGTAAATCTTTAGAATAACTGGTGGTACAATGTGTCACTGATGCTGGTTCATCATTCACCATTGCCTTATTCTCATGCCAGGGTATGGCACCACTTTCATTCACATTCTTGTGTTATCCTTTCAAGCACTCACCCAGAAAATAAGTGAGAGGTAGTTTCAACTTCTGGATTAATAAAACAGACAACAAAATCAAAGTGGGTTTGCAACAACAAATGGAAATGTTGGTGCACGTAACTCATGCAGTTCCCTACTCGGAACACATCACACTGTGAACCTGATATTTGCACACCAAACATAAAATGTAGAAACTAATGATAATCCTTCTGCCTGATCAAGCTCTATCCTGAAATCCTTCCAACTTACAAACATGATAAACAATTCTCTCCTACAAAATGTAGCCTTCCAAGTACCTGTTCATGCACTGAAGGGTTTTCTGTAGAAAGATTAAAAAATAGAATCCAATGTTATTTGTACTCCCACACAAACCTATCCTCCAGTGCAGTGACTGAGATTAATTCAAGTATTCCATCCATCACCTTGTTGTTTCTGCATTTGATGCCCTAACTGCGCTGGGTATGATCAGACGTGGGTCCTGGGCTCACTATGGCACTGAAACCAAGCTTTACCTGGATAAGGAGCCCTAACAAGATCGAAACTGGTCCTGGGTTGCTTTGTTCTGGTAACTACAACTCACAACAGGTGATATATGTGGTTACATGTTCATGGGGAGACAGATACATAGGAATGACTACCCATTGAGTAACAACAAGAATTTGCGAACACAGGAGCAACATACACTGTAAACAAATCACCACGTAAATGGCAGAACATTACATCTCTATGGAACACACAGCAACAGACCTTAGGTGGGTGGTGAGTGAACAAGTGGAAGGGGACAGCAAATACATATAAAGGATGCTTTTAGAAAGAAAACAGTGCTGAATTTACAGCCTTTCAAATACATAAACAAGGGGCCTAATTTAGATCTTGACTGTAGTACAGCCGCAGTCCTGAGTACTCCGTCGAGCTGATGGTGGAGCGCCAGCGGGATTTAGATACATTTGGGCTGACTCGTATCTGCAGTCAACTGAGTGGTTCCAGTCGCAACAGCAGCTCATCGCAGCCTATGCTGTGAACTCCAATGTTGGTGAATAGTACTCTGTCACCGTCAGTCTGGTGGGGCTGCTCCGAGCCTATTTAGATAATACAGTTGCCCTGGTAGTCTCATACTGGCGGTCTGCTGATGGAGGGAGTCATTTGCCGGACGCTCTAAGCATTGCACTGCTTCTGTGGCTGTAGTGGTGATGCTAGCATCAAACATGTGATGTCAATTGCACAATTCTGAACACTTGGCTACTACACTATATAACACACCCAATTTCAGACCATGATCCTTTCCCATTCCACAGCACCATGACCCTGAAGCTGATTCCCAGAAGACAAACAGGTTTTTTGTTGTTATCCCTGTTTCTTCTCCCTCTTTGTTACATTTATTTTGTTCCATTGTGTTCATTTAATGTAATTTAAGTATATCATTTTCTCCATAATGCTGGCCCCAAAAATCCTTGTTTCACAAATGGACAATTGTCAGTCATGGTGGATAAAATCATTAGACTAGAGCCACAAATGTTTGGAGCAGAAATCTAAAATACACCCCTTTGGACCAGAACAGTTGACAGTGTGAATACTGTAGCTAACAATCTGTGCACACAGGATGAAATTAGTAAGAAGTGGATGGACCTGCAGGGAAGAGTGCACTCCTTGGCCTCCAAGCAGTGCATGCGGGCCCAGAAGAGAGTTTTTCCAGCCCCCATTACGTCTCATGCCCTGAGATGTAATGGGGGTTGTTGTCCATCCAAACATCCTGAGGGTTTCGCAGGAATCACTGGTGGAGTGGAGTATGGGAAGTTATAACTTTCAATGTGTCACCAAACACAAATCTACTTTTTGCTTTGATGTTAGCTGTGGCTAATGTGTCATGTATAAATATTTGGGACATAGAAACCTAAATATATCAGTAACATCTTCTTTGGGTTGTTTGTTTGAATGTATTGAGTTGGATTTAAGATAACAGCTTTCATAGCCATCACATTGCACATGATGTTATTGTGCTTTTAAGTGTTTGTTTTTCTTATAGTAAATGTCTGTTCTCTTACTACTGTAAGTTTACACAAGGTATGTTCAAGTTGCAATTTTGCAAGTGTTGTGAATGTTGATTTGAAATACCTACAACCACCATGATGCCTTGTTTCTGTCTGTGCAGATAAAAAACATTGCCATTTTATTTTGCTCATTCTCCACCTTTTCATTAAATGTTTCCATATGCTAAAGTCTCATTCATTCATCAATCTCTATTTAATGCTCTCTTCTGAAAATTGTATGTGGTGTTTTTTTGGATCACATCACTTTCTTGTCATGTAAGTAAATTGAGGTTATTAGTATCACAAAACAATGTTTGTTGACCTTAACAATATATGTTATCTAAACTTTTATGCAGAATTCAAGTGGCATATCTTAAAACTGAACTATGCACTGTTCATATGAGGACTAATGCTAAACATCTCAATACGTTGTGTACATTTTGTTTTTTCAGCCTGTTAGTCCCTTGAATGCGGAATTTCACATTTCTCCTCTCTACTGTCATGTCAAGTCAATTAAAACTTTATTCGGCCACGTTTTGGCCATAAAAGCACTTTTTACATAAAACACATACATTTTGAATTAACACTACACTGGTTCAAAATCTATTCACAATAAAAGAGACATATTCTAACGACCCGAGTCATTATTGTTAACACACCAGATTATTGCTCTTACGATTTGCCCCTGATAAAAAAACGTGCTACCCCATAACAAACATGTGGGGAAGAAAGCATTTGTAGGTAGATCAATTCTAGCCTTAATTGTGCAAAATAGCAATCTCTTAAAAGTGGTAGGAGGTATTTAGCTCGCAGCTCAGTATAAAAACCACAAAAGAACATAAAGTGCATTAAATCAGAAAAATGATCACATGCACATGGTTGCAAGGAGCCTAACTTTGAGAAACCTTTGGGTACAGTTAGGAGCCAGTGGATACAATTAAATCTAAATCTAGATAAAAGAAAGTGATGATGCAGATTGTTAACAAAAGACCAAAAGGGTTGAGTTAAAATTCCAGGACTTATAATCATAAAATATCTACATGTAGGTTTCTTAAGTTCATTTGCTTCTCTATGCAACAGTCTCCTCATTAAGAATTGTGTTTTTAAAGTTTTCACAGCTTCAGGATGCAGCTTTCTAGGTTGATTAAATAGCTCTGGTTGTCCAAGATCTGAAAGCTGCCGTGAGATATAGTTTAACCAAATGTATGACGTTACAACACATACATTTACAACGCAACATCCTTTACAACGCATTCTTTTACATTGCATGCCATTACATCGTATTTTCAGAAACTACCTTTACAATGCATTCCATTACATCGCATTATACCTTTACAATGCATACCATTACAATGCATACTATTACATCACATTTAAGGTAAGTGTTGGATAGTATAGGGGCAAAAATTACTATTCTAACTCCAGTGAGTGCAACAGTAGGGTAAGTGTTGGATAGTGTAGGGGTAAAAATTACTATTATAACTCCAGTGAGTGGAACTGTAGGGTAAGTGCTGTATAGTATAAGGGTACTATGCATTGTAATGGTATGCATTGTAATGACTTGCGATGTAATGCCTGGGTTGTAGTGACATGTGTCGTAATGACATGCGTCATAGTGACATGCGATGTAATGGCTGCGTTGTAATGACATGCGATGTAAAGGATGTTGCGATGTAATGACTGCTATGTAAAGGTAGTGCGATGTAATGACTGTGTTGTAAAGGTTGTTTCCCAGTTTAACCAAGGAATTTCTGCAGCTCTATCTAATCTCATGCAGTCTGAGGAACTTCGATTTTCGATCGTGATCGTATCGACCCGCCATTTTGTGCTCCGCCGCCATTTTGTGTTGCCCTCACTCAGGCAGCACGACGATCGAAGTCTTTTCTGCTTTTCCTGCAATATTGTGTCGAAATAACCTTGTGCCTCTGTTTACAAAAGCTGGTGTTAGAGACTGGCCGAGTACACTAATCCCTTGTCTTGTTTTCCTAATCCCTGTCTCAACTATCTGTTGGTTCACACTATTCTCTTCTGATTTTATCTTATCGTCTGGCCTTCGCTGTCCTCTGCTCGTATTCTCTTATTTCACAACTGCCCTCCAAAACACACGAACGTACCTCGCCACCTGCAAGTCAGTTACAGACCTGGTTAATACCTTAACCTGTGGGAGGGGTGGCAAACACAAATGGAGGAGAGGCTTCTTCGAGTTACTCGACACTTTGTTTTCCAACTTTTCCTATTGGCTCCATCCTATTTTCAAACTATTCTTATTGGCTACTTTTATATGTTTTAGGTGTGTTCTTAGTTAATGTATATGTCACCTATGTACTATATAAGATTGTACGCCATGGAGTGAAGTGGCAGTCTCCTGAGAACATACCGTGTGTACTTCTAGGACAACTGTACTAGCTGCAGCTAATAAAATCTGATCTTTTACGCTGACAGAGTGTCCCCGTGTCTCTGTGTAGCTAAGCAGGAGAACCCAGGAGATTAAGGCGTACCCTGCGCCGCCAGGTCCAAAAGGTTCTGGTTCTTCAACTGGCGCCCAACGTTGGGCGGCTTCAGTGGTACCGGTTCTGCCTGAAGGTCGTGAGGAACCCCGCAAGAAAATTCTGGAGGAATCGCGAGCCACGTCAAGCGACCCCTGTATGTCGAAAGTGGTCCGAAGGTCTTTTTCAGCGCGGTCACTCCTTCCTGACGGCTACTAACGACTGCTGCCCTGACTGCCGCCCTGCTTTGGCCCTTCCTTTGGTGATGTATGGTAAGGCGAGACGATAGATGGGCCTCTGTTGGCGTAAGAAGACATCCTTAGTTAAGTATTTGGTGGGTCGCTCCCACAATTTTTGTCCTTTGGTTCTTTGTTTCTTAGTTTCTTTGGTCCATAGATTCGACTATTGCAATAGCCGAAGCCGAGGGGTAAGTGCATTTGTGCTGCGCAAACTGAGTTTTACCCCCTTGATGTTTGTGAACAGTCCGGTGAAATCATGAGATGCCTGGTCTGACTAAGTTTGGAAAACTTTGTTGCTTTGGTTGTAATAGGGATTCCCGGCTTGAGGACTCTTGTCCGATTCCTTCGGTTGGAACTCCCACATATGAGCTCTATTCTAAACATGGTGTTGGCCCCATTGCCTTTAACGAGACATGGACCCGATACACGAAGAAAGATGGTGTTTTAAAATGGCCAGAAAATGGTAGTTTCGATTCTGATGTGCTAGATAATTTGGAAGCAGTTTCATTCAAAAGAAAAGCCCGGCCGGCAATGTTTGACTCTTTCCGCCTTTGGCGTAAGGAAGCCAAACAGAGAGAAATTAAACAAGCAAAACGAGATAGGAAAGCACAGGGTATGACAAACAATTCAAAGATGATGAAATTAATAATGCGATGGAAATTTCAGAAAGACAGCATCGTATGCCGATAGATAAATGCTATCCGGTGTTGCCTGTTTCCCCTTCCGATAACAAGAAAGATTTAGAAGAAGATCCCCTAATGTCCCATTTATTGAGATTGCCTCCGCCCTATGCACAAGGTGCTAATGCACCCCAGTTGTTACAGCCTGTTCAGCCACCAGCAGTACCTCCGCCTGTTCCGGCTCTTCCGCCTTTGCCCCTTTTAGTATCTCCGCCTCTACCAGTTTTGCCTTTAACTTCAACTTTTTTGCCCTCATCTTCTGATCTTCGATCTCCTTTGCCTTCTGCTCCTTCTGCAATTACCGGTTCTCCTTCCGTTAGTTCGCCTAATACCTTGTCCCCTATTCTTATGTCCAATTCTCCGTCTGTGCGTAAGCGTCTCACGGACACCGTCACTGGTATTCTATCTCCTTTCTTTGAAGCTTTTAATGTGTCTCCGGCTTTTGCTCGAAGACAGTCTCGTAGTCAGTTCCCAGATTCTGAAGAACGAGAAAGGTTGGACTCTCTCGCACGTAAATGGATCAAGAGGGGTCCCCAGTATAGTGTGCCCGATATTATGTCTACCTTCTCACAATGGAATGCGCCTACGCAAAGATATGTTTTTAATGTAATGTGTGATACTCTCATTAAAGAATGGGAGGATGTGAATTTGAGTTCGATTCCACAGGGTCTGTTAGATGTTCAGACTGATTTCGATAAAGGACTTGTTGTGGGTTCTAAGGTTGAGAAAGCTGTAAGGACACTTATTTCCTTTAGATCCTTGTTGTCCTCTCAGACTTTCCTTGATTCCGATCCGTCGGTTAGACTGACACTGAAAAATTATCCCATGAGAGAGGTTCCTCCAGTGTTGAAGGAGGAAGTTGCGGCTCAAGGTAATAATCCAGCTATTCCTGCTCATTTCCAACGTATATGGGTACATGTCCCTTGGAAACGATTTGAAGTTTTAGCCCTTAAGCAGACTTTACCGGATCCTCGTAAGAATCCTGCGGGTTATTTTAAAGAATTATCACAGACGGTTGATGCTTGCATCATGAATCTAACTGATATCGATATGTTGATGGGAAATGTAGTTCCACAAGCATTATGGGCTAAGATTCGTAGAGAGAATCATGCTCAAGCATTAGGTGGTGATTGGGCTGCTATAATTGCTGCGGATGCAGCTCAAGTGGGTGGTGCTAAGCCTGATGCTTTGGTTTCAGAACTCCCCGGTAGGATTATTACATTAATGAAAACAATGATGCCTGCCTTGAGAGTTAACTGGGATAAATTAGCGGCATGCAAACAGAAGAAAGATGAGAGTGTCTCTGATTTCTTTACTCGTTTCGAGGAGACATTTATTGATCACAGTGGTCAAGATATGGCTACAGAGGGTGGTCAGCGATTATTTGTGGACAAATTCGTATTTAATTTGCTTCCCGAGTTGTCACACAAATTGAAAGATTCTGAAAGTTCATGGGCTGTTTCTTCTTCTGCCCAGATATTGGCTACTGCACAATATTATGAAAATAGAGATAAAGAAGAAAGAGAAAAGCAAGAGAAAAAGACGAAAGAATTGAAAACGAAGGTTCTCTTGCAACAAGCTTATCCTCCTCGTTATGTTCAGCCTCAGTTTCAACAGCCTCCGCAGTTTCAGAGGTTGTATCAAAAACCTGAGTCATATATTCCGCAACCTTTATTAGGACCTAATCAATGTGCCTATTGTAGAGAGGAAGGTCATTTTAAGAATAGTTGTCCGATTTTATTGCAGCACAATGGAGCATTATCTGCTCCACGAGGTCGTGGTGGCCTCCAGTCAACAAACAGAGGTAGAGGTCGAGGTATGTCGACTCAAGAACAGCGTTCCCTTCCTCTTTCTAATTCCGTGAATTATTTTGATCAGCAAAATGTTAGGTCTACACAGTATTACAATGAGGGTTGTTATGTTGAAGGCGAGAATGAAAGTCTTCATGCTAACTAGGACAGCCATGGACAAAGTAAGGGAGTTGTGTCGATTCCAGTAGATCAGAATGGACCCTATGTTAATGTCACTACAACGGCAATGGGTGTTTCAGAGCCATTTCTCCTAGATACTGGTGCGATGAGAAGTTCTATCATTCATTCCAAACTCCCTGGGGCACCTTTGTCTGGCTTAACGAATGTTTCTGTAGGATTTTCTGGCGCCACTGTTCGTAATCCGGTTTCTTGCCCTTTGCTTATTTCAGTTGGCCCTTATGATTTGGAAGCTCCGCTTCTTTTGACGAATGGTTGCGGTGAAAATCTGCTGGGTTTGAACCTATTGAAAAGAATGCATGCTACGATATATTGTTCTCCTTCTGGTGTACATTTTACTTTAGGACAGAAACTGACTCCTCCAATGTATTTGTCCAAAGATCAGTTTCCACCTGAATTGCTTTCTCTTCCGGCAACGCTTTGGGCCACGGGTCCAAACGATGTGGGCTGTCTGGAGATTCCACCTTATGTTGTCACTCTTAAGCCTAATGTTGAATTGCCACGTATTCCGCAATATAGAATTTCCACTGAAGGTGAAAAAGCACTTTTGGAAATCAGAAGGGTGTGGTTGAGGAAACGAGAGGTAACATATGCAATAGTCCTATTCTTCCTGTTCTTAAACGCACTGATCCTTCTCAGACTCCTGTATATCGTTTCGTAATTGATCTTCGGGAGGTAAACGAAATTGTTGTACCACAATTTCCTGTAGTCCCAGATATCACTGCTCTGTTGACGATGATACCTTCCACAGCGACTTGGTTTTCTGTTATCGATCTAAAGAATGCCTTCTTTAGTATTCCCATTGCAGAAGAGAGTAGGGATATTTTTGGCTTCTCTCTTGGAGGCCGAAGCTTTCGGTTTAAGCGCGCACCTCAGGGCTATTGTGAAAGTCCCTCTATTTACAGTCAAGCTTTAAAATGTCATCTTGATGCTTTTCATTTGCCGTCTGGTGCTGCTCTTATTCAGTACATGGACGACTTGTTGATAGCTGCTGATTCAAAAGATATTTGCAAAAATGTGACTGTTGCATTGTTACGCCATCTGTTTAATCTGAATCATAAGGTTTCACCTTCTAAACTACAATATGTTCGTCAAGAGGTTACCTACTTGGGTCATCTCCTATCAAAGGAGGGACGACGATTAACCCCAGAACGAATTCAGGCGATTGCGCAAATGTCTGTGCCATCCACACAAAGGGAGGTACGTGCCTTTCTGGGTATTACTTCTTATTGTAGGCAGTGGATTCCGAGCTTTTCTTTGTTGGCTAAACCTCTGTTGGCACTCACTTTGAAAGATACACCTCAGCCCCTTCCATGGACTGACGAATGTCAGAAGAGTTTCACTGACTTGCGTGCTGCTCTGTGTTCTGCTCCTGTATTGGGTACTCCCGATTACAGTAAGCTGCTCACACTCTATGTCCATGAGAGAGAGGGTTGTGCGTTGTCAGTTTTAACACAGCGATTTGGAGATAAACAGCGACCATGTGCATATTTTTCGGCTACGTTAGATCCAGTAGCTAAAGCATTACCTAGTTGTCTTAAAGCGACAGCAGCAGCAGCAATTTGTATTCGACAGTCTGCTGCAGTGGTGCTAGATAATACTCTCATTGTTATGGTGCCACATGCAGTGGATACCTTATTAAACCGAACAAAAACACAACATCTTACGAGTGCTCGTTTTTCTGGATATGAGCTGACGCTTTTGGCTAGTCACGTGCACATCATACGATGTAACACTTTAAATCCAGCTACTTTGTTGCCTCTTCCAGTAGAGAAAGGTGTTCAAGAACAACATAATTGTTTCCTCCGTACTGAGGAAGAAACAAAAGGAAGAATTGACTTGAAAGATACGCCGCTAGAAAATCCGGATGGAATTCTATGGGTGGATGGTTCTTGTTTCAAGCTTCCTAATGGAAATACAGTTTCAGCCTATGCTGTTACTACTCTACATACAGTTGTGGAAACCGCACGCATTAGACACAATTCAGCTCAAGCAGCAGAACTGATAGCTTTAACAAGAGCATGTGTGTTGTCAAAAGGAAAAAGAGTGAATGTGTACACTGACAGTCAGTATGCTTGTGGTGTAGCGTTCAATTTTGGGCGTCTTTGGAAAGAGAGGGGATTCCTTACTTCCCATGGCACTAAAATACAACATGGTCAATTGGTGACTGATCTTCTTGAGTCACTTTCTTTACCTGCCCAAATAGCAATTGTGAAGTGTAGTGCACACAAAAAGATTACAGATGATGTTGGTTGAGGAAATGCATTTGCAGATGAAGTAGCGAAAAAGACAGCGAGAGATGCTACAAATCGAATGTATGTTGCGGGTCCTGCGAATTGGGTTAGAGAGAGAGGAATGTATGAGGATACAGTAGAAAGTGTAAGGTCAATTCAGAAAGAGGCTACAGAGAAAGAATTGAGCAAGTGGAAAGAAAGTACAGGAATGTTGGATGAGATGGGATGTTGGGTGGAATTGTCTGAGCACCAACGTTGGCTGTTACCAGACGCTTATGTACTGCCAATAGTTACTATGGCGCATGGTCCAGCCCACGTAAGTGCGAAAGGAATATGCAAACTTCTGGCTCCAGTGTGACAGAATGAAGGAATCCCAAAGTGTGCAGACAATGTAGTGAAACATTGTATTGTTTGTTTGATGTACAATCCGGGAAAGAGAACCCCAACTCCGGCAGGCCACTTTGCTCCTCCGACATATCCTTTTGAGGTGTTGCAGATCGATTACATTCATATGGAACGATGCAACAACCTCAAATATGTTCTGGTGGTAGTATGCGCCTTTTCTAGATGGATAGAAGCATACCCTCTAAAAGACAATACAGCCTTATCCACAGTTCTACTAAAAGAATTTTTCCCCAGGTTTGGTTTGCCGCGCATTGTCTGGAGTGACAATGGGAGTGAATTTATGGGCCAAGTCATGCAAAAAGTTTGTGCGGGTCTTGGTATCAAGCAAAAGTTCCATGCGGCAAATCATCCACAGTCAGCGGGTTTAGTAGAATGCTACAATGGAACTTTAAAACTGAAACTAGCGAAAGTTCAGGCTAGTATAGGACTTAATTGGCCTGATGCTTTACCATTGGCTCTTCTATCCACCAGAACTGCAGTACACTCTCGTTTGGGACTTAGCCCTTACGAAGTGGTTTTTGGGCGCCCAGCTAATATATGGGGAGTCCCTCGCTCTAAGAAATACTCAGACTTACCATATCCAATGTTAATTGATTACTTGCATGACCTTACGACTAAATTGCGTGTTCTCCATCAACAGGTTCAGAGTGCTTTGCCGGAGGTTTCCACAGACCCAGGTCATTCCATCCGGCCAGGTGACTGGGTTTGCATAAAGAATTTCCAAAGGACGAAAAATTTGGAACCCAGGTGGAGAGAGCCCCGAAAGGTTTTGCTCACCACGAGAACAGCAGTGAAAGTCGAAGGAAAGAAAAATTAGATTCACGGTGTGCATTGCAAGAAAGTGCCTTTGCCTCTTCCGTTTGATCAGTGGGTACGTAAGGGCATTAGAGACTCTGAGAGCGAAAAGGTTCCACGATTTGTACCTTTTAGTGATGCACGCCTAAGTGGAACATTGTCTGAGAAAGAGGACGACGACATTCTTCAGGAAGCGATAACACCACATCGTCACTTGAATACGACAAATCCGCGAACTTTGTTCCGAGACCAAACTGTACCTGATAAAGAACACTATAACCTAAGACCTAGACTAAAGAACACTTAAGATTTTTCTCTCCTATGTAGTATTCTATCCCGGTTGCAGGGTCACGGTAGGAGTCTTGGTTGCGACCTGAGTAGTGGCAATAGGCCTGCAGGACTTGCAGTATCATAGGACGGCAGACAATCGTGACTAAGTGATTGAGGAAGATTGCCGTGAGCATCCACTTAGAAAGATGGAGACTACATTAGGCAAAAGAGAAAGTAAGGATAAAATGAATCATTGTAAAGAAATGTATAGTCGTTGTGGTATTACTTTATGTATTATTAAATTATTGTGTATTCCTTTGGTGTGTATAAGTTGGATTATTTATGCTCTGCAGCAAAAAGTTGTCTCCCCTTCTACCTCTTTGTCTTCTTCTACTGTCTCTCCACATCTATTTCATACCCTTCCTCAACATGAACTCATTAGAAGAACCGAATATTACAACAATTCATTTGTCCAGTTATTACATCAACATCAATTAGTGATAAATACAACAAACTGTTGGGTGTGTGGACTTATGCTACATACCGTAGAAAAAGGAATGCCGTATTTAGTTCTTCCATTCTCCTATGAAGGTTCTGCTTGGGCTTATTTTGTTATCTTCTCTAATGCCTATCAAAGCAAATTCAGACGATCCGTTAGTTCATATATTGGTGATCTAGACTTTAGTCATAGTTCATTGATAAAGGGAATGGTAGCTATGGCTAAAATCATGGAAAATAGTAAGATCTCTGTTGACGAAAGAAAAGCGTACACTAACTGGAACGTCACCCATTATGTCACTAGCCTTAGTGATAAAGTTAAACAAGGAAAATCTCCACCGATTTGGACTATACCACATCAGGGCAATTTCTGTCTACAGATAAATGGTCAGTCTGCTGACACCGTACAAAGAAATAGCTGTTCCCACACATACGTCTACTCCTCTCAGAATTCGCCGCCTCTAGTACCATCTCAGGGTACATATTTCATTTGTTATAATAGGGCTTACACGTGGTTGCCAACTGGTTTTTCTGGTACCTGCTATATAGCTTTCCTTCTTCCCCCTACATACACCGCTTCTGCAAATCATCATCGAAACAGATATGGCAGAGGGATTATTAATTCCAAGGACACAGCAGGACAAGAGGGAGGAGATTTCCTCAAAGGATTTCTTCCTTTTTGGGGTCCAATGGCCAACAGCAGAAATATAAGGCAACTGGTTCGTGTCGTAGAAACCACCATAGACATCACTGTATGAGCCTTAAGTAATATCACGGCAGAACTACAGGCAGATCGTCTTATGACTTTGCAAAACCGAGTTGCCTTAGACTTTGTTCTTGCAGACCGTGGTGGAGTGTGCAAATTGATCGGGTCAAGTTGCTGTATTTTCATACCTGATAACGCTCCAACAGTATACCAAGCTATCTCTAAGTTACATATAATCTCTGAGTCGATTCATCAGGACGAAGGAGATTGGTCATTATTGGAGTGGTTTTGGGGACTACTGTCCAAATGGGGTTGGAAGGTATTGACATTCCTTAGCCATCGTATTCTCTTGTTGCCTTTGTATGCACTGTGGCCCCGCCATTTGCGACCTTTGTGCTACTGTGTGCATCCCTAAACCCAAGTCACAAAGAACAGAGAATATCAGAATGATGCTACAGCAACAGCTCGATGACCTCATGGCCATTGACATTGACTCAGATTAATGTGAGTCTGTGTATCTTGCCTGAGTTCTGGCAAAAGGAGGGTCTGAGGAACTTCGATTGTGATCGTATCGACCGGCCATTTTGTGCTCCGCCGCCATTTTGTGTTGCCCTCACTCAGGCAGCACGACGATCGAAGTCTTTTCTGCTTTTCCTGCAATATTGTGTCGAAATAACCTTGTGCCTCTGTTTACAAAAGCTGGTGTTAGAGACTGGCCGAGTACACTAATCCCTGTCTGGTTTTCCTAATCCCTGTCTCAACTATCTGTTGGTTCACACTATTCTCTTCTGATTTTATCTTATCGTCTGGCCTTCGCTGTCCTCTGCTCGTATTCTCTTATTTCACAACTGTCCTCCAAAACACACAAACGTACCTCGCCACCTGCAAGTCAGTTACAGACCTGGTTAATATCTTGACCTGTGGGAGGGGTGGCAAACACAAATGGAGGAGAGGCTTCTTCGAGTTACTCGACACTTTGTTTTCCAACTTTTCCTATTGGCTCCATCCTATTTTCAAACTATTCTTATTGGCTCCTTTTATATGTTTTAGGTGTGTTCTTAGTTAATGCATATGTCACCTATGTACTATATAAGATCATACAGGGCTGGTGATGTCCAGGCTGAACTATTGTAACAGCCTTCTGTTGAACGCCCAACAGGGGCTCCTCAACAAACTCCAAATGTTGCAGAATGCTGCAGCCCGACTAATCACAGGCACTACTAAATTCGCCTCGGTTTCCCGGGACCTGGCCAAGCTACATTGGCTTCCAGTTCGCAAAAGAATTATGTTTAAATCACTTTGCGTAACTTTTAAGGCCTTGCATGGTCTAGGCCCCCACTGTATCTCCCAACTCTTTCAGTGGCATAGACCAACAAGACCTCTGAGATCAGCTGAGCAGAGTCTGGTAGTCATCCCCAGAGTCAGGAAAGCCCGCTGGAGAGGCAGGAGCTTCTCTCTAGGGGCGGCTAAGGCATGGAATGCGCTACCACTAAACCTCAGACAACTACCGGACGTCCTGTCTTTTAGGAAAGCTTTAAAGACCTGGCTGTTCACACAGTAACCCTCTGCTTATGTACACTCTCTTGACTAGCGCCAGGACACCTCCGGGTAACAGTGCGCTCTATAAATGTGAAAAATAAATAAATAAATAAATACGCCACGGAGTGAAGTGGCAGTCTCCTGAGAACATACCGTGTGTACTTCTAGGACAACTGTACTAGCTGCAGCTAATAAAATCTGATCTTTTACGTCGACAGAGTGTCCCCGTGTCTCTGTGTAGCTAAGCGGGAGAACCCAGGAGATTAAGGCGTACCCTGCGCCGCCAGGTCCAAAAGGTTCTGGTTCTTCAAGTCCTCTAAGAAAGTCTGGTTTAGATTTGGCTTTTCTCTGGACCAAATGTTTAGCCACCATATCAGGGTTGCTACAGCAATATTATCTGTCAAGTAGCATTGCCTTAGTTCCTCATGTACAATAAAAGCTGGAATGCTAGAGGGAGCAGCTAGGAGTTTACGTAAATGTTTATTTTCTACTCCTTGAAGTTCATTGCAATCCTTGTAACCCCAAACGACACTACCATACACTGTCACAGCGATGCATTTCTTATTGTATATTTTCAGCAGTGGTTGTATGGGTTTTCTCCCTAATCTTCTAGCGAATTCTAGTGAGGCTCCAGCAGCTCTTGCTGTGCTACCCAGGTGCTCTTTTCACCAAATAACACACCCAAATATGGATATGTGGGCACATTGGTTAGCACTACTCCTTTACAAGGAAGGGATTTATTCCCTCTTTTTTGGTAACCAATTGACATTATATGAGATTTAGTAAAATTGACCGCAAGATCAAGATCTACCATAAAATCAATAAAAGAGTTAACTAAAGATTTCAAAGCAATCGGGGTTCTGGCAATTAAAACTGCATCATCCGTGAATAAAAGTGCTGGGATTGATTTAGAACCTACTCTAGGGATGTCTAGACATGAGTTTGAGAGCACTGCCCCCAACCTATTTATATAAAGTGTAAATAAAACCAGGGCAAAAATGCACCCCTGCCTCACTCCTCTTTTTACCTTCCAGGCATTAGATAGGGAGCCATCCTCATTATACCTTACAGAGGTGGTCAAACTAAGATGGGACCAGTGCAAGAAACTTACTAAATTCCTCTCCATTCCTATTTCTGTCAGCAAATGCCATAACTTAGACCTATTTACCCTGTCAAAAGCAGACGTTAAATCCATAAAAGGCAAAGACATACATCTTTTTTTGGCTAGGGCATATTTACTGGTGATCATGAGTAGGCTCATACATTTTTCCACTGTACCCCTGCCCTTGCAAAAACCAAATTGTAATTCTGACAGCACTTCCTTTTCTTCCAACAGGTGGTTAGGCGATGTAAAATTACTTTGTCCTTTATTTTTGCTGCAGAGTCCAACAAAGAAATTGGACGATAACACCTGGGTCTTCCCTAGCACATTTTTTGAAAATTTGCGAAATCACCGCCGTTGACCAAGAGTGAGGTTGACCCACCCTTATGGCAGCATTGAACACTCCGGTTAAAATTGATACCCAGGTCTGACTTATAGAGGTCCACAGGTATCCCATCGGGACCAGGGGCTTTTCGGGCAGACATACCATCAATCGCTTTCTGAACCTCTTTTAGATCAAGCTCTAAATCGAGTGGTAAAGCACTCGGTACCCAGGAAGGGCCTATTTGTTCAGTCACAGCCTAGGCACATATCTGTTCAAAGTGGCTAACCCACCGGTCGGCTGGAATTACACACTCTACTCTTGTCGTGATATTATCTTTAAAAAAGGAGCTGTTTACTACTTTCCAAAATGTTGCACTATCGGCTTGAGTTAGATCTGCCTGTTAGATCGGCCTGTGATAGATCGTCCCATGCCTGCTCCCTTAAAGCAGCCTTCCTTGAATTTAAGGCTGAATCATATGCTTTTCTTCGTGTTTTAATCAGGTTAGGATCTCTAGGTACACTTTTTAATGCAACCATAAGGGCTTAGTGGGCTTTGGAGCAATCGGCATTAAACCACTTGACCTCCTTAGTACCTCCCTTGATCTTTTTACCAGTTAACGTTTTACCAATTAGCTTAGTTAATCTGTCATAAGCTTCTAGTACTTCTGTGGGCTCCCTATGAACATTTAGGCAATGCTCAATTTCTTCTTTGCCCTCAGTATATAACTCAGCTAAAAAGAGCTCGGGGACAATCTTCTCCCATCTTATTTTTTGATCCTGGGCCGTAGGCCGAAAGTCCCCATTTGCGAAGGATTTTGGCTCTGCACCCCGAAAGACCAAAAGACCTTTAGTTTCCGCAATAATGGGATTATGGTCGCTACAACCAATCCTCTCTACTGTGTTGTGTTAAATGGTTGCTACATTTTAGGTATACCTATTAATGCTTCCTTTTCATGTCAGGACATCTTACTTGCTTATTACAAGTATTTTTTGTGCACTAAAGACATTTTACACTGAAAGGTTCAATCATGACATGCAATTCCTTATTCCTTTTAGGTGTCTGCATAATAGTTGCTTGAAACTCCTTAGACGTGTAATCCACACTTTAACTGAAACATTTTCTCTTACATTCCTGATAAGTCCAACTGCTACAGCACATGGCTAACATCTGCCACTTGGTATCCCTCACTCCAGCCCACAATCAAGCCTTCAGGGATGTCTCCAATGCAGAAAGTTTGGATGAACATGAAATGCCTGGTCCATTCCATCAGCTTGGGCAGACCCCTCCAGTGAGTCTCACTTGGCCCACAACTATATCTCCCACCCCAGCTGTAACAACACCACAGCCAATAGAATCCTCCACTTCCTGTGGACGAAGCACATGAAGCACAATCTTGTGCCCCCCAGTCCTGGCTGGTGGTGAAGCACCAGCATCATCACTTTCAGTCCAGCCAAGAACTAGTGGGATGAGGCACACTGTGCCATAACCCCAGGTGAGTGGGGTGAGGGATAGTGAGGGGGCTCTAGGCCAGCATAGTTAGGCCACTGAGGTCAGTATCACTCAGGTCAACATCATCCAGTTCTTGGAATCATTACAGATGTCCCAAGAAATGATGGCCCAGGTCCTTTCTAGGGTGCAGGAGATGACACAGTTGCAGAGAGAGCACAATGTTGAGATGCGGAATATGAACTCCAAATGGGGGCTCCCTGACTGGGGTGTTGCAGGATATGTATACCCATCTGTGATGGGATTTTTCTGCACCATCATCACCTTTCTGTGGACCAACTCACACTGGCCCTATTCCATCATCCTCAGCCACAGAAAGGGAGGCACTGCCACCAGATGCAGCACCTGCAGTCACTTCAGTCCCTGCAACTGTTAATCCACTGACTGCCCGTAGGCGCACACGTTCATCCAGAACACCAATAGAGAATGGCAATACCCCCACCACCAGCAAGAAACTGGAATCCTAATTTCATCCAGTGTATGGGCTAAAATTTACTCTGTGGACTATTGCCGGTCACATTCACCTTTCTGAGGACAGGTGTATTTTGGACATTGGACTACAAATAAGTTTTGCTCAACAATTTTGGTTTCGTTCAGCATGACTGGCTTTTTATATTTTATGTTTGCTTCATCCCCATTTTTGACTCATTTCCCTTTAGGAAATAAAAGAAAAATAACAAAAGAAAACACTGGTGTTGAAGTTATTGTTTTGTATTCATGCTATTGTTATACATTCCTAAGAAACAATGGTCCCTTGATTTAAAAATGAAAGAAATGGTTAATACATGGATATTCAATGAAGTCTATGTCTGTTATCTTAGAGGTTTTCTCAGAGCAGCGGGCCGTTATTATGAACATGTGATTTTGGATAATTGGTTCCTGTTTTTTATTTCATTTGGATCACAGACATAGACTTCATTGAATCTCCATGTATTTACCCTTTCTTTCATTGTTGTACTCGAGGGTCCGTTGTTCCTCAGAACTACTTAAACCTCTGGTGCCTGAGCACCCATGGGTTTCCCTTGTTCTTTGTAAATATTGTTATAACATGTGACATCTGTAACTTTTGGCTTGCCTTTGACAACTATTGCAAATGTATTGCACTTCTGTACCACTCTCAAACTAAAATCTAATAAACAGAATTTGATATAAATATTGTTATACATTCCATTGCCCTTTTCAAAATGTTTACAACAAAAGGTTTGTATATTTATAAGTAGATTGCAAGTAGGCAAGGTTTCCCAAAATTTGCTACCATTGCAACATAATACACAACAGCAAAAATTAATCAGCTACTGTTTAATCAAATTTGCAACAGATTGATCTTGAAAATTTGTATGAAACATAAAAAACATAAATAACACAAATATACTGTGCCATTGTGACTTTTCCAGTTCCACACCTGCATACCATGGAAGAAGGGGATATAATCAAAGGTTAAAGATTAAATAGTCAGCATTTTATTTTATAATATCATCAGCTGGAGCCACATCTCCTGCCTCACTATAGGAATTGCTCAACAATAACACCAATTGTACAAAGTCCTGGCAGTACTCAAATTTGTGGACACAAGATCAGTTCAATACACTCTTGCAGTATCTGGTGGAATGTCACAACCTGTGTTAAGTGGTGTGCAACCACAAGTTTGTTCTACAATGATGAGACGCATCAAATAATTCATACCCTTAACACAAAATGAGCATTTTACAAATGTGAAGGAGGATGACTGCTTTAGGTTGACTACCACATTTTGTTACAGCAAACCAAGCAGCAGCTATTGGTTTGAGGCCACCATTCTACAGAGAACAAGTTCAATGCAATCTCCTAAACTTCCATTCATTCACTGTGCATGTTGTCTATGTACAAGATATGTACTCTCAAAGTTTGTGTGGGTCTTCAACAGAATCAACCCATGCACCTATTGTACTTTGCAACAGCAGCATGTAACTGTAAATGTCCCTAAGTTGAACTATCCAAATAAAGATGACATGGTGAGGATCCTAAAACTGCAAAGTCTGTAATGAACCCAGTGGGGACTGCGGCAACACTTTGAGCAACAAACATCTTGGGGCTGGACTTCATAAACGTGCCCACTCTAAAAAACAGACTGTTCTCCTCATGAGATTAAAAGTTGGTTTAAGCATAATGTCATGAAATGTAGATGTATCCTCACACTCAGGTGAAGAAGTCGGCAATAACATCTTGATGTACATCAACTTCTTCCTCTTTACCACTATTATCTTTATTTGCCATGTCGACATCCACAACTGGTGGCTCTTCATGCTCTCCATCCTCTGCGATGTATGGTGTGCTCCGTTGCAATGCGATGTCATGCAACATGCAGCAGGCCATGGTGATTTGGCCCACCTTATCGGGTGAGTAGAGGAGGGCTCCACCGGTTTTGTCCATACAGCGAAATCTGACCTTCAAAAGCCCAAAAGCCCACTCAAAGAGCTTCCATGTTCTTCCCTGGGCATCATTGAAGCGGCCTTCCCCTGTCGTTGTTGGATTCCACAGTGATGACAACAACCATGGTGAGTTAGGATAAGCTAAGTTAATCAATCAATCAATTTAAACTCTTTATTTCGCCCAGCAGGGCCATAAAAGGACAATTCATCACACTATACGACATACATCACAAAATAAATAACAAAAATATTTCAATTATTTCCTAATAGCATATAAAATGTATATGTATATGTATAATCTCACAACACTGAAACAACCTGGGTCTGGGACTAAGTGAAGAAAGTACACAAATAAGCCAAGGTAAACCCCGAATTAAAAGTGACAACTCTATAAGAGAGCCTCTCCCAAAACAGGACCCATCAATCACTTAAGGTGGTTATTTGTTATTATCATCTGGGTCTGCCAGCTCCAACCTGCTGGACCAGTTCATGAAACAGTGAACCGGTCACTAGCATAGAAGAAGCACCAAAGGAGGATGGTCACCTGATCCCTCACGGATGATATCTGTGATGAAATCCTACCTAAGGAGCCAGAATAGGAGATCCTAAAAGCAGCAGTAAAAATAATAGAGTGAATTAAAAATGACTAAGGATGCTCAAAAAATCTTTATTGGTAGAGGATCCTTGTCAAGATTAAGAAGCAAAATGGCAATATGGCATAGATAGTTTTGTCATTATGCTATTGTCCATAGCATGGTCGGTCAACATGTTTCTGCCCACTCATGATCAAACGTATCTGGGCATTCGTCAGGACCTAGATTACTGCTGTGGTTGAGTGTGAAAACGTGTCAACAAAATATACAAAAAGGTATGTGAATAAACTCATCCTACCGCACCGGTCAGGTCAGGAACAATCAAAACCGGATGCCCAAAACTAGTGGGCACTGCCCTCAAGACCGGTCTTGATTCAAAGACCGCCCCGGGGTACCGACGGACAGAGCGGGGCCCCTTCCCTGAGTTGAGACCAGGTTGAGGTGAGGGCAGTGCCCACTAGTTTTGGGCATCCGGTTTTGATTGTTCCTGACCTGACCGGTGCGGTAGGATGAGTTTATTCACATACCTTTTTGTATATTTTGTTGACACGTTTTCACACTCAACCACAGCAGTAATCTAGGTCCTGACGAATGCCCAGATACGTTTGATCATGAGTGGGCAGAAACATGTTGACCGACCATGCTATGGACAATAGCATAATGACAAAACTATCTATGCCATATTGCCATTTTGCTTCTTAATCTTGACAAGGATCCTCTACCAATAAAGATTTTTTGAGCATCCTTAGTCATTTTTAATTCACTCTATTATTTTTACTGCTGCTTTTAGGATCTCCTATTCTGGCTCCTTAGGTAGGATTTCATCACAGATATCATCCGTGAGGGATCAGGTGACCATCCTCCTTTGGTGCTTCTTCTATGCTAGTGACCGGTTCACTGTTTCATGAACTGGTCCAGCAGGTTGGAGCTGGCAGACCCAGATGATAATAACAAATAACCACCTTAAGTGATTGATGGGTCCTGTTTTGGGAGAGGCTCTCTTATAGAGTTGTCACTTTTAATTCGGGGTTTACCTTGGCTTATTTGTGTACTTTCTTCACTTAGTCCCAGACCCAGGTTGTTTCAGTGTTGTGAGATTGTTAATTAGGGGAATCATAACCTGCTGGTCTTTAAATTCTCCCTTAGACCTCCACCCAATTTTTTTGTGTTATTATGTATATGTATATACATATATATATATACACACACACACACACACACGCGCACACAGTTATAAAAAGGAGACAATATCATTAAAAGTGAAATGTTAAAAGAATGTCCCGAATGGGACCCAGTTAGGACAAGCTAAAATGTCAGTCAACAAATGGGAGAGCGACATAGGGATTTTTTGTGGAGGACCCAAATTGCACCCAAAAAGTTTGAAATAGAAATAACCATAACTATGGAAGAGTCTGATTTGAAAATACGGAGGACATCCTCATGGTTCCGTACACCCAACGACCTGCAAATCTGTGCCAACCAATTATGCCAGGGGGATAAATAGCCTGGGCAAACAAACATAACATTGAATATACTTTCCTTCTGGTGATCACATATAGGACAAATAATACCTCCCTCACCCTTCTAATCTGATGTAAACATTCTAAGGGTAAGGTGCCTATACAAAACTGAAAATAAAGTTTTCTGTGCAATGGAACCGTCACTATGTCCCAGAATAATTCCCACTCCAACATGGCTGAATATCTATGTAATCACTTCTTAGCTTAGCAGCGGCTGGCTTCCAAACATCCACAGCTTCCATAAGTGAACAGTATTTCGTTTTCATCTAGGCCTTGGATGGAAAAACAGATGAATTTGGTTGGTCCCACAAATCATGGAGTCCTAATAAATACAAGGCTGACTTCATGTTTGAGAGCCATGGAATTATGTTAAATTGGTCAGCCTTCATGACATCCTTCAGCATACTGATCAAGTTCAGGTCCACAGGCGCCTACAGTACAAGGGCCGCTGGCAAATTTTGTCAGTGGCCCTAGTAACTCCTAAATCATAGAACAGTGGGTATAACGGAGTACTAGTCATCATGTTTTGAGAACCCCCACAACTCAGCCCCATACAGGGGCCCAGACAAGCTGAGTCACCTAAATGGAAATATAAAAATTATGTTAAATAAGTAACACAATTACAGATGATCCACCTGATTATTACCCAAACAATGTCTTGTCTGATTGTACTTACCAAGTATCCAGGTCCTCTTAGGTCCACGTTGGGACATTTGCCGGGGTATGCTGCTGTTCTGCAGTACAAATGATTCATGGGCAGATCCGAGTAAATGGGCATAGACACTTGAGATATACAAATCAGGTAAGCAGACAACTTGCACATTGATTGAATGGAAGTACTTCCGATTGCGGTATACTTGCTCCCTGGCGCTTGGTGGCACTAAGGGAATATGTGTGCCATAATTTGCTCCAACCACAGGTGGCAGGTGACCCAAAGTGTAGATATCTCCCTTCACATTAGTCAAATCCTCACATTGTGGGAACTGGATGACGCTGTTGATGTATCTCATCATTGAAGCAAAAACTTCATGTAGCACACCACTGAAAGGTGGTTGTGACATTCCAAGAAGATACTGCCACAGAATACTGAAATGATCCTGTGGCCACAAAATGAAGTACTGCCATGACTTTGACAATTGGTGTAATAGCTATGGGTTTTCTGTAGCTTGGCAGATGATCAGGCTCCAGCTGATGACATAAATCTATTACAGTTTGCCTATTCAATATGATTTATTTTATAATATCCCTTTCCTCCATGGTGGCAAGGTCTGGCAATGGGTGGTACCCACGAAGCTGCTATCTTCTTACTCTCCCAGGGTTCAAATGTCTGCAACTGAAAAAAGTGATGACATTTTCAAACCATTTCCACATATACATTTATGCTCATTAACACAAATGTCATAGTGTGCACAACATATATATATATATATATGCGTTCACTACATTCATTTTAATGTAAAAATTGTGTTTGTCACTTTTCAACATCTGATTGTCCTTTTTTGGCTTTCAAAATGTATTAAAAAACTTAATTTTTAAAATAATTATTTTGTAATGCATTATTTACACATCCTTTTTAAAAAATATTTTTTTGCCTAAAATTGCATCAACAGAGGTGTTAACACCATGTCACAACACTAATGCCCTAAAAATAAATTCAGTTTTTAAACAAACATGACTGTCCTCCGATTTTTAAATGTGGAAAGAAAGTAGTCATCTTTTTGAGTGGTGGTGAGGCACTTAACGGTCACCTAAGCATTATATGAAGACTTAAAATGGCTGCTGCCTGACATCGCCGTCAGGACATTTGTACGCGCACGTCTGCGGCGGACCTTGAGTGCCTAGTGGGTGTTGTACTCCATGATGGAAACAGCCATAAGCTAACATGTGTGAAAGCAACCAATGGCTCTGTCCGTTGCCGCTGATGATCACATCTGTCACGTACATGTATGCGGCGGTTTGCAAAAAAATCACTTGCCTCCTAATACTGCAGCCATCAAGCCTCCCTCTAATTTGCTGCTGTTTTTGACCTCTGGGAGCTATATGGCACAGGTTTTAGGGGAAAGGGCCCCTGCCTTCATGCCTGAGGGGCTGGAGAAACTGGCTGTGGAGGTCCTTTCCCTGTATGGCCTACTTCATGGCTCACCAGAGGAACAGGTACATGTTTGAAATGTGTATGTGAATCTGTCTAACTTTTCAATTTATCCTAAAATGCAGGCTACAATGTCCCTTTGAGTTGAGGTGTTCAGTGATGTGGCTGCAGCGGGGGATGTTGATGACCAGTCTGGCTGTGGCACTTTGAACATTTTGTAGTTTCCTGAGGAGTTTCTAGGTGATGCCGCCGTAGAGTGTGTTGCCGTAGTCAAGTCTGCTGTTGATAAGGGCGGTTAACCGTCTTTCTGAATTCGGTGGGGACCCATCTGAATGTCTTACAAGCAGGCGGAGTATGTGGAAGCATGATGCCGTTGATCTGGCAGTTCATTGTGAGTGAGGAGTCCAGTATGATAATGCGGTTTTGTGCGTGGTCCGTGGGGGGAGTGTTCCCAATGCGGCTGGCCACCAAGAGTTGCCCCAAGCTGAGGGCATGGGTCCCAAGATGAGTACTTCGGTCTTGTCGGAGCTGAGTTTGAGTATGTGTTGTGTGTTCAAATCCCAAGATAGTTTTTGCTGTGTATGTAGAGATATATCCATGCATAACTTTTTAATATATGTGAAATGCATTAATTACACAAAAAGTACATCTGAAAATACATGCAAATGTATTTACAACTGTACATGTAAATGTTTTCAGTAGCTATGAAATGAAATTGATGTTTGCTATGTGTATGATGCAACAACATGACCCTCAGCTTAGATTAGGGGTTTCAAAACAGCAGTTTGGGAGCTACCAGTAGCTAACAGGCCCCTCATGAGTGGCACACAGCCTTGACATACATCACTAGATGGGCACAAGGTCAGTTTTGCATATGAAAGTTAAGGGAAGACTGTGTTCATGTGACATCATGAGCCACATGCTCAGAAATCAGGGCCTGACAATGAGCAGTTCTCAGTCAGAATCATGGGCCAGGCTGGGGTTGAGCCACAAAGGCAATGCACTGAAGCACTGTGATACTGGTGTCATTAAAACTGGTTCCTTGACAACAGAATTTGGATGTCTGCGCAAAACAAAACCCCTGTATGCTAAGAAATGGAGGACATTTGAAATGGAGAGGTACCCTACTTCTTGAGGAAACACTTAATTTCAGTTTGACTCCCATTCAGAACTGTTTCCCTTCCAAACTGCAGGTCCTTCCTCCCAGTGGCTAGTATTCACTGTGACATATGTACTAATGAAAGACACAGCCCTTTGATAGATGTGATATTTTTGAAGTACAGAGAAATGCTCTGCAAAACAAGTCTTTTCATGGGACATTTCTCTGCACTTTCAAACATGTCATGTCTAAAAAAGGGCTGTGTCTTGCACTAGCGCTGATGGCACAGTGAATACTGGTCACTGGAAGGAAGTGGGCTGCAGCCAGATAGTGCAGACAGTGAGCCTGTGTGGTAAAATCTTGTAGCGCAGGACACAATTTTTCCCAGATGTGGTACGGTTCTATGATTGACATAAACAATCAATCAATGGGTTTTTAGAACACAGCTACTCACCCGACTGGGGTCTGAAGGCACTGAGGGGGAATGGGAGGGCACGCAGCTCCCGGAGGATATACGGAGCTCCATCGAAAAGCCAGGTCTTGAGGTCCTTCAAGAACTTGGGGAGTGATGGAGAGTGTCGGAGGTGGAGAGGGAGGGAGTTCCATGCCTTGGCAGCGAGAAGGGAGACCGAGCGTCCTGATCTGGTCTTCTTTATTCGTGGTACCATCGCAAGGGAGAGCTGGGCCAAGTGGAAGGATCTTTGGGGTACGTGGAATGTGAGGCAGTGGTTCATGTAGGCGGGTCCGGTTTTGTAGAGGGGTTTGTGGGCGAGCATGAGAAGCAAGTCGAGGGGCTTTGAACATCAGTCACAGCAGCCCAAGAACACAAGAGGCAGGACACCTACCGTGGAGCTGCGTGGGGGGAGAGCAGTCTTCTGACCAGGAGGTCAGAGGTCTTGCTCAGCCTAACGAGCAACGGCCGCCATTAAGTATGGGTCGGGCAAGGAGACGGGACAGCTGGAAGGCGGGAGCGGGATTTGGGCAAACGCAGGGGAAGGGCTGCAGGGGCAACAGTGGCAGGAAAGGAGGCGGCACCGAGGCACAGGGGCCTCGGACACCAGACATGGCAGCACAAGAGCACAAGAGGCAGGACACCTACCGCGTAGCTGCACCAAGGAGAGCAGTCTCCTGACCAAGAGGTCAGAGGTCTTGCATTTGTATATTCATTTGAATTGGGGAAATCTTATTGTGCAGAGAAAATCACTTCTTAACATGCAACTATTTTCTGCACCTTCACATTCCCCCAAAACAAATAGCCATACAAATGTATGTTTCTGTTATCCATGAAACTGTACCACATAGTGTGTCTTCCGCCACAAGATTTTACAACACAGACTGTGTCATCTGTACAATGTTAGCCCATCCATAGGTGCACATGTTCATACATTCCCATAGCGCACACTCTCAATGACACTCATGACTGACCTTTCATAGTGTCCTTAGTCATAGAATGTACTTCCAACCAGAGTATCTGACTCTATGGACTTCAGGCATCAAGTCGGTGAAGCTGGCCATGAGGGGGTCTGCTACCAATGCACAAGGTGCTTGGTTGTGAGTGGCACTCAATATTTTGCAGTGATCTGAAGTAGCTCACATCACTGAAAATGTAGTTTGATCTGGCCTACCTGATGTCAGTGTGCTGGATTTCTGAGTGTAGGAAGTGATAAGGGATAAGAGTAGTCAACAGGTCACTACAAAAGTGTACATTTAGGGCCTCATGTAGGTAGCCAAATACCGGTCGGTAACGGACGATTTTCGGTAATTATACCGTTACCGACCGGTATTTAGGCTTTTGGTATGTAGGGGGACAATTTCTGTATTCGGAATTTACCGAATCTGTAAAATTACCGATTCGGTAATTTTACCGATTCGGTAAATTCCGAATACAGAAATGAGATGTAGGGGGAGTGTGTGGGTGATGTTTGGAGTCGGTATTTACCACCAACTAATAGTTGGTGGTAAATGAAGAATGGATGTGGAAATGCATTTCAAAGCGCCTACAAGTGTGCAATGTGGCAGACATACATGCCCTTAGGGCATGTATGTGTGCCACATGTGCACACATGGCCGTTTCAGGGGTGCAACAGGGTGTCATTGTGACACCCTGCCACCCTTGCATGTGTTCCCCCCATTACCGAATCGGTATTTACCGATTCGGTAATGAGGCATACCTTCCCATCAATGGGAAGGTATGCCTCATTACCGAATCGGTAAATACCGATTCGGTAATTACCGAATTTTAACGAATCGGTAATAATTACCGACTCATTACCTACATAGCATTTACCACTTCATAAATACCGAATCGGTATGATTCGGTATTTATGAAGTGGTAAATGCAAGCCCACCTACATAAGGCCCTTAGATATTTGTTTTTGTCAGCATGTGAAGATGCACATTTAGTATGTTAAATTATGAGTCATGCTTGGGATAGTGTAGATAAATATGTGACATCACTTTAAACAAACAAAAAGTCACAAACCCATTCTTTTTACTTTCTTCTCTTGCATCCATACAGGTCAATGTCCATCAGAAGTGGGAAATTTGTAAGGAAATCTCCAGGATGGTGCAGACCCAGGGGGTCAACTAGTGGCACAGCTTTCACTGCAGGCAGAGGTGGGAGAACCTATGACACTGGACCCAAAAGCCGACCGAAGTCCAGCTCGGCGAGTCCTCTCAACATGGGAAGTGTGTGCATAGCACACTAATCCTCCTAATGGCTTGCATTCTTTCAATGGCCTATCCCGTGCTTGATGGACAGTTGACAGCCCAAAAGCAGCAGCAACAGGGCATGCTATAGTGTGAAAGTATTAACAAACTATTTTTAGTTACAGCAACTATTTTTGACATCTACATGAAGGTTGACACGTCCAATACAGAAGAGTTTTTGAAGGTGTAAGTTTGGCACAAGGTGTATGATAAAGTGTTTAGTACATGCATTTTTGAAAAAGGAAACCACCTGCTTTGTGTTCACTACCAATGGACTGGTTTCAGCAGATGCATGCCTGACTAAACAAGTTACTCATGAGTGTTTGTTTGGATGTAAGAGGGACAGTTGTACTTAACAAGCTACTAGTTCTTAATGTGTCAGGTGTGATGATCCTTTCATATTGTGAATGATCTATGCTTAGCCCTAATACAGATGACAAAGCATACAATGCAATCATGATACAGTAGATGTTCCAGGCGTCACCTTGGTAAGTTGGTTCCCTACACACACCAGAGTGAGCAAGTGAGTCAGATTTTTCTAATGCCATCAGATCCAATGGCTAGATTTTAGGTTCCAGACATATCCCAAATATGCTAAGAATCATAAATACATGTTAATTCCGTTTACAAGTGACAGTTTTGCATGATGTCTTATTTCTTCACAAGTGTGGATTTAAGCCAGTCTGGCTTCTCATAAAAATATGTGAGAGGCATACACATTTAAGAACAACACAGACAGCAATCTCTACACATTGGTGACACATTAACAGATAAACAAAGCCATTGTCCTGTCTTGTGCACAGAAGCTAAATCTATTATGGAGTCTAAGGGAATACTTACCAGGCCTTTTGGAGCTGGAATGTCTATCACATGTATGTATATAATGATTTCCCATATTGGAAACAGAGAATCAGGCCCAAGTTATGACTCATTAGTCAAAAGTAGAAATCTATCAAGGTGTAAAATTCTGCATACTGTGAGTTACCTTGGTCTCTTAGAACTGATCATGATATATGGATCAGTCTATGTACTATTTACTGTGATGTTGTACCAATTTGCACCTAAAGTGCAAGCCACCATATTTTGTGACAACAGTTTTTACACAGTAAGCGTTTTACCACGCATGACTAGAAAGATTCATGAGTCAAATGTGAAAATTTTTATGTTATGTAGTGGAGTGTATTAGCAGGGTATCAAGGCCTATGTATTTAGATATGCTGTGGAGGTAAAAGTACAATTCAGCCTACAGAGTGTTACAAATAAATCTTCTACAGCATAGGTATCGACATAGGTCATGAGACACTAATAAGCTATTATCAGTACAGGATGCATATAGTCATATAGGCATTGGACATATACTTGGGTAACTTGGAGTAAATGCTAGCATTGTGAAAGGCTCACACAAAGCAAACAAGCTTTCAGTACATATATGTTTTGGCACAACATTGCAGTATTTGTTGGCACATATTGAAATATGTATACCCTTTTTGTGAATGGAAAATATACAGAATTTTCAGGCTTGTAAATACACTGTTCAAATGAATTTTAGGTTGCTAACCTTTTGCTGAACTAAGTTCAGTATTATATGCAAACAAGGACAAATATTTATTGGTGTTAGATGGCTCTTGTAGGAATGTAATGGATTGGTGAGAGACAAGATCATCAATGATACATGAGCTGTCATGTGTAATGACCAACCTGTGAACAAATATTTTCTGGAAATGTTGCCTATATGCATACAATTATGATAATGTCTAAACTAAGTTGGAGAGCCTGAAGCAGGTGTAATATGAAGTCTTGTTAAATGTATTGTGAATTTCTCCTCTGATCCTTATTTGGCTACCTGAACTGCTGGTGTCCCCGCCATGCAGAAGTCGGCAGAAAGGCAGTTGGTAATTGACCCTGGCAGTAAACTTGGTGGTACCGACCCCCATGTACTGCCTGTACTCCTCCTGCCATGGTACCAGGATTGCCAGAAAGGATGGTGGTTCCCGGAACCACCAGGGTCGTAATCAAACCCCTACTACACACAGATTATAAAGGAAATTTACAACAATATTTAAAAAATATAAAAGCACAAAGTATCCGGCATTGATTGTTGAAGTTGAGAATAGATTAAGTACTGCTATTTTTAAAGTGGAAATATAGCCGTGTGAGCTCTAACACACACCATCAAATAGAGGGTCTCTATCCCTGTTGTGCACAGTACACTTTAACCCTTTGTCATATTTTAATTTTTTGCAGTGTTTTTAAAACTGAAAGAATGAAAAAATTATTTCTGGTCATTAGAGAGCTTCAGATTCGACACACTCAAGATCTATTTTCTTTTATACTAGAATGTAGGAATATTAAACAATGCTTCAGGGTAAGCAAATGTTTAGAGATAATAAACAATAGGCTGAGCAAAGAAGTTGATTTTTAAATGACGTTTCAACCACATTAAAGGCAGTGATCATAAATAATAGTATTTGTGATGTAAATTCTGCTGTACTTTAAAAATATTTTTTGCTATTTTCATTCAATTATACTGGTATGATTTTGCTTCTGATCTTCTCATGATCCTGATAAAGTTAAATAGTATTTTGATTATCTATTTATTTATTTATATACACAAGGTTATTTTATACTAAGGGATGCTATGAGTAATTTTATTAAAACAGAGGAATGCGCACATTAAATTAATTATGTGGGAATGGTCTTGTTTTGAGAGAAGTTTTTGCACCTTGTTTGGCTCAAATCAAATAAATTAATAAATAAATGGATTAGGGCAGTGGAACATGTATTTGCAGATTTAAACTGCATGAGAAGTCACCTTATATTAAAAGGAAAGGTTTTTATGATCTGCTTGAAAGTTAGGTCTCTTACTGGGTACCTTTCACTCTCCGTTTCCATGGGCAATGTTATATGTTATGGTTTTAAGTTTGAACCCAATTGCTCTTTACAGATAGATAAGATATTTCATAATTACGTAAAATCAAAACAAGGTCCTCAAAGCCTTGGGGACCATACACAATGAAGTAGGGCTTTAAGAGGGTAAAAACTGTTAATAACACCATGGAAAGAAACAAGTTAAGAGTAGGTGTTGTAAAAAGATTGAAAGAATGAGGGCCCCATCCCTCCCCCGTCAGATAAGCTCCCCTTCATCCCCCATCAGCTGCTCGGTCTCAGAGCGAGTTAGGACAAGATTGGAGAAGGGGCTTACCTAGGCCCGGACTGGTGAGTCCTGTTGTAGGTGAACAATTCGGGGCTCATCACCTTACAAGGCTCATGGCATAATCGGGCTATCCCTTTCTTCCTGGTTGCATAAGGTGCATATTACTAAAGTGCCTTCAGGAGCAAATTTAGTCTTGAATGAAGCTGCTAGGGGTGTGAGGACAGAACGTTGTTATCGACATTCATGGGTACTCAAGCGTCATTCAGATCACATACTCACTGTAGCAAGAGCTATTACCTGCAGGTCCATACCTCATGCAGGGCACCAATAGTACATGCTATGCTGGGCGAGTTGAAAGCGGGACTCAGCAGCAAGAAATTGTCTCAGGGAGCTAGGGGGAGATGAGTAGTGCAACTGCAGATTTTACAAATTGGGTTGCTAGCTGCACTGATTCCCCTCTTCGACAGGCTTCTATGGTGCCCCAGCAAGAACTGACATTTAGGGTGTGTCATACTGGTGAAAGCCAAAATATCCTTAGTGGTAGGAGCTTTTGCAATGCAAAGAACGTGTACCAAGGACTCATCTCCTTTTACATAGAAGCGACATTGTCTGCCGGCGTCATCCAGATTCCTTCGCTCATACCAATACGATTTTAAAGGTATTAATCATTATTGTAGACCTATTAGGGCTCGTTTCATGCTTGAGCTGAGAGGCAGAGACTGATGAGCTGGGAGGGCTCCGGGCTCATATAAGGATGAGGCCCAGCCACGTGTGCCAACTTCTTCACAGCTTGTGCATCATGTTCCATTGATATAATCCTAGCTTGGTCAGCAATTTAGCAGCCAATGGCACCAGCAGGCCACCTGTCCAGATTTCTCTTGACTCCAGGGCATGAGTTAGATACTTGTGCCAATTTGACTCCAGGAGGTTTATCCTTTCCAAAATCGTGTTTTTAACTAATGTTTCTTTGCCTGCTTGGCTTTAAGGCTATAGGCAACGAACGTCGCCTTTAAAATCCAATGCTTTGAGGTCAACCCAAATTCTTGTCTAATTTGGGTATGCAACTTACAATTTGGGAGCAAGAATACTTTCTTGTAGCAGGAGGACTGTGCCCTATCCAGCCAACTGAGCATTTTATCTCTAAATGCCATTGCCCCGTTGGTGATAGTAGGGAGGATCTTACATCCAATTACCTTTAGAAGGGGGCGCAGGTCAGGGTTCACCATTGATTTGTTCCACCTATGGAAAGCCCATTGCAGAGAATTTGCTGCCCCCTGTTGGTCTTCAATATGTGGTGCCAGGTGGTCCCTATGACCTAACCACACTCATTGGTATGCATCAACCACTTCAATGGCCTTCCCCTTGATAAACCACGTCCCCCTTTTTCAGTTTACGGGAGATTCTCATACCCTTGTTTTTGATACATTTATCTTCAAGTTGTTAGACATGCAATAGCTGGAAAGCACGTTGAAGAGTCTCTGGAAGCCAATCAGTGTTAGGTCGAAGAGGACTGTGTCATATGCATACTGGAGTGATTGATTTGAGAGGCCAGCCCTTTTCAGTGGAAAGGCCCTTGCTGTCTCAAGATGTCCAGGTAGGTTGGCCAGTTACAGGTTAAATAAAAGTGGCTCCAGTATGCAGCCTTGCTTCAGGCCTTTGTCAGGATTTTTTCCATAGTAGACCATCTGGCACCATTTCTTATTTGGGTTTTTCGGCTTACTGCTGACCTAATGAGCCCAGAGGCCTCACCTCTTCCGTGACTTCCTGATTCTCCTAGGTGCTCTCTTAGATGGTCAGCCAGGATGCCACAAAGGTTTGAGTTAGTATTCATACATTTTCCAGGCCGTGTCCAGAAATCTATCTGCAGTCACTCCTTGCTCATTATGATTGTTTCTGGACCACCATATTTTTCTAATGGGGTCAAGATCTTCTTGGCTGCCAATGGGTCTTGCTTTAGGGTGACTGAAATGCAAGAACTGTGCTTCGCGTGTGAGGATTGCATGATCACTGACCAAAGATGAAGTGACATCAAATCTGCTTATATATTGAACTGTGCGAAAGACATCCAGATATAATCAAGGGTAGCCATCAGAAAGCAAGACGAGTGTGTTTCACCTTGATTCCATTCCATGGTGTGTAGTGTCTTGAGATACTGGGTGAGTGCCAGACGGGGAGGGCACACCATGGTATTGGTGCCATAATATTGCCCAAGTTCTCTAGTCCTGGAGCTGGGGCCTTCTACTGCTCTTCCATTTTTCACATATTGCGTGCCTATATCAGCTGTTGCTACCAGTTCTATAGGTATTGCCATTGTTTGTGACCACACCGTTGAGCTGGCGGTGGATTTGGGTGCATTTTTGCTTGATTGTGTTTGACCTGCAACAGGGGCTATATCATCCATATTTTTGGTGGTTCCACTTCTGCGTTTGAATCTTGGATTGACACGTTTATTTTGATAGCTTCTGTTTCCTCTCTAGTTGATTCATTTTGCCTGCAGACAAGGACTTTGTTCGGGTTTGTTGTGGACATATTGGTTGTTCCCTCAAGCTGTTGGCTATCAGGTTGGAGCCAATGCAGAAGATTCGAGGTTCAATTTTTATTGCCCTTATTCAGTTTTTTCAATCTTTTCCTATTCTTTCTTGATAGATGGGCACCCGTAGGAGTGGAAGCACTAGACTCATGACTTGGGGGTTGTGTCATATCATAGTGGTCTCCTGTTCTTGCTCCAAGTCCCTCTGCTGGAGGGCTCTGGTTGAGGTGACCAGATTAAGAGGTTAGTTTGTGGGGTTAGCATCTGATGGTATAATTACTGTCCCCTTAATTTCTGGCGATGGGGCGACCTCTGAGTTAGAAGCTGCTACTGGGGGTAAGTCCCTCCCTAGGGTGTAGGGGGGTACTTGAATTTGATGACTTTGCTTTGAAGTCCCCGTGTTTCCAACGGCTGGTCCCCTGGCTTCCCTTTTCACCTACTCAATCAGAGAGCTCATTATTTTGGGCAGGGTGACCAGCTTTTCTAAGATTGGACCACAAGCGCAAAGGTCTTGCTTCAATTCCAGTTGCACTGATTCCTGAGCTCTAACTAATAGACTATTCAGGTGGTCGAATTTGTCATCGATTGTTATGATAAGGGCGGATAGGGAAACAGCCTTTATAACACTGGCTGAGCCAAGCGTGCCGTTTCCCCGCAATCGGAACCACGATTGCCTTAACCACGCATAGGCATGGTTAAGGCATTGCGAGGTTTAGATGTGCGGATGGGTTGGCACAGGAAGAGGAAGGATTGGGAGACATGGACGTGGTCTGGTAAGTTTTTTTTTTGGTTTAGGGGTGGGGGTAGTTATTAGGGGTGGGGTTGTTCTTAGGGCTCAGGGGGGTCAGGTAGTTATTAGAGTTCAGTGGGGGTTGGGTTGCTTTTAGGGCCTGGGGGGTCAGGGTTGCTTTTAGGGATGGGGGTTGTTTTTAGGGCTCAGGGGTCGGAGTTGTTTTAGGTCTCAAGGGGGGGGGTCAGGGTTGATTTTAGGGCTCAGGGGGCTTGGGGTTATGTTTAGGACTCGGTGGTTGGGCTGTTTTTAGGGCTCAGGGCAGGGGGGCTGGAGTGTGATCTTTACCACACATATCACTTTACCAGTCATGCCGTTACCACAAAAGTGCATGGTAAAGGCATGCATGGTAAAGGACTTGCAAGTTGAGTAGGCGGGAGGTGTTTGTTGAGAACACTTGTTTTTTAAATACTTTGCTGGATTCAAACAGATGGGGATCACAACGATATTGAGCCAGGAGGCCCTTGAGGCTTCTTAGGGGGTTCTGTGATTCACTGCTTCCCTGCTACTCTGTATGCACGTGGGAGGAGAACATGAGGACATGGGAGGCATTGGGGACGAGGAGCGGAGGGATCTTGAGTGGCCTGTGAAAACAAAATTAATCGGGAAAATGCTCTCGGTGATCGGCCTGCAAAACCTGCTTGCAGTCAGCTGGTGGTAATCGGCCCATGCAACCTCAAGGCCTAGGCGGGTGAGGCTGGTGAGTGAGAGTGAACATGTGGGTTGGCTGAACTGGCCTGCTGCAGCCTTATTGAAGAATTGTTGCCTCGGAACTGCCCCCCGCTGCCCTTGCCACCCCAGATACTATTGTCATTGCTGCCTCTGCTTACTCCAACTGCTGTAACCAGCACCGGTCATACACGCTGTTTTTAGTCGAGCCGCAGGTTCTAAGCCCAGCTGTTTGCTTCCGGCAGCCTCGAGCTCCCAGCCTCCAGCTTTCAGTTCCAAACCCTAACAACCAATGTGAAAGACTTGAGGGGGCCGGAGGAAGACAGCCAGCATATAGAGATTGTGAGATCATGTGGGACCCGCACTGTGTTTGGAAACACTTTTATTCCCCCTTTTCTCATCTCTCCTCACATCAAGGACTGGAAAAAGCGATAGCGGCAAGAGCAGAGGGTGGAGAAGGAGCAGGTTACAGAGTCACAGAGCGGGGGGTCGCTAGCCTAGGTCTGTGCAAGGTTGAGATCCAGGTTTGTGGAGGCAGCCCAGTTAAACCGGATGCAGCTTGATCCTGGGCAAGCTTCCTCTCTCTCCTCTCTCCTCCTTCCCTCTCCTTCTGCTCCACGTAGGCACTTGCTCACGACTCTTGTGCTTCGAGGGAGGCCTCACGCGCATAGTGCTCCTCGCCCCACAGACTCCCCAGGATTCACCCAGACCACCTAAGAAGCCACAAGGTACCCTTAACTCAACACCTCCTGTCTTCTCAACTCGCAGTCCACCACAACAACAAACGGTAAACATCCTTTACCCCTCAGTCTTTACAATGACCAGCCTTTACAACGATGTTAGAGCCCCACATGCGTCACACAAGTTGTTACAACGACTTGCTTTAAAGGGCTGTAAGGAGCATGTTGTTCGACTGGTGTTGGATGTTTAAGTCCAACACTACCCTACTTTAGCATAGACTGGAGTTGGAATAGTAATTTCTACTATTCCAAAGTTCAGCACCCCTAAAGCAAGTCATTGTAATGACTTGCTTTAGGGGGCACTCTAATGGCTTACATGTTAAAGTAGCATATGGTAACGTCGCACGCAGGGTATTGACTGCGTGGTGAAGGCGTGAGGGGTAAACATCTGAGGGGTTCCACCATACAACTCCTACAAATGGCAATCAATCTTGCCTAATTTCTGTAATACCAAATTATTCAGCTCTATGAAAATAAGAAGTCATAAAGATAATGAGTTACATGTTCCTTTGTTGTCAACCTTGAATCTTGTGCCAGAGGACCTCCTCAGCTAGCCTATTCATTCACCCCACATGTCTGCTCTAGTATGGCGCATGCCCAATCACGAAAATAGACTTTGTAAGAAATCATGCTATGGTAACATGTTTAAGTCTGATCACTGGCGCCTCATATACTACTCTTATACCCGAAATGTACTTCTGTGGATCTAATTTTCTACTCCTATCAATACCCTGCTTTATTAGAAATCAATCAGTAGCCTCTAGATTAGTGATCTTGTTTCAAGGGCTTTGCAGCAGTTTCAATGTCTTTTTAGCGCATGTCGTTGCTTGAAAGGGGATAATTTCTCATATTTATCTCTTTACATGGATTTTATTGTGAGAAAGTGTCACTCAAAGTGTCACACACTTGACAATAGAATATAACTGATAATTACACAGAAATCACTGAAATGTCACACATGAGCGTTCTAAAGACGTGCCAGCTATGTATCTGTGCTGGTGGTGCCATTGGAGTTGGCATACACTTGATACGTCCCCAATAGTAGCATTTCTTGATTTTATGTAGTGCATGGAAGCTAATTAAGAGCTAGTCCTGTGGTAATTCCTGATGCTATTTCTTTGAGGTTGCAGTAGTAGGCCATGTTATTTTGTACGGTTCTGCACCATCTGGCCTTTCAGTGTTGACAGGGCTCCCATTGCACAAGTGCAGGCTTTTGAGATTCTGAGTTGTTGTAAGCACTCTAAAAGCTGTAGACACCCTGGGTAGGTGCATTCTGATTTTCACTGTTTCCCTAAGGTGTGGGAACAGGGACTTCTCATTTGTGCAGGCTGTCTGCAGATCTGTTTGGGATATTCAGGATATGCCGAGTGCACGCTCTGGCCTGCAGGTGTTCTACTGGATTTTCTGACCTATTAATCAGCTGGGAAGGGTCTAGGATCAGGTCCCTGGACATAATTATTTTTTTTATTTGCTTAAACTATCTGCTCTCAAACAAAGAGCTTAAAGACTTTCTATCATAACTGGATGGTTGCTTGTCTCAAACAGGTCCTGCGGAGTAGTTTGGGTTGACGTGCATGGTCTGATTAGCTCAACCCCTTTTTTTCCAATCATCATGTATGTTAAGAGTTTAAGTCACCATTACACCATGGTTGTATAATTGCTTACAGGTCTATGCAATCTAAAGGTCATTTGAGGATCTCGAATATAAGGGAAAAGTAGATGCTTGTCACGTTGCTGCCTGCAGGGGCACCTCTCTGTTGTTTACCAGGTATCATGTGAGTCAGCCTGTTCCTGGGTCCAGTCCCTCTGTGCAATTGTGTTTGGTATAATTCTGCACTTGGCATGTATTCCTTCTATTAGTCATTGATGTGCACTTACGTTCTGTGGACTCTTTACTGCCATGGTCATTTTTGATCACACTTCACCCCCTGTGCTTGCACTGGCTTCTATGACTGGATAGTTGCATGTACTGCCTCTTATCTTGTGGACAGATGCTGAAGCCTGCCAGTGAGCTCACTCACAAGCTGGTTTAGTTATTGGGGTTCCTGTTATTCATGCCTCCTTGATAATTTGTGACACTGTTGCTTCCTCTTTGGTCTTCATGGCATTTGTGGTCATGGCTATGTTTTCTCGGATTGTTCCCTGGCTATTGACTTATGCTGGTCTGTGGTCCTGGTTTCCTTGTTATGGAGGGAGCTGGTACTTAAATTTCTAGCTTGTCCATATTGAACTTCTTTTGGTCTGGTTGTCTGCCTCTCAGGGAATCCTACTGGATTTGTTTCAATCTTAACTATAGCTTTTCCTTGGTCTGGACTCTCCCTTGATCTAGCCAACACCTGCTGTCACCTTTTGGCAGACCTGTTAAGGGATGCTTCTGGCCCCACAGTCGTTATTATATCTGGGAGTGGTTTCTGCTTCCTATTTGGGGTTCCTCACCCTTAGTGGCTATCTCTCTAAGGGCTTTTGCTTCATTCTACGGTTGAGCAAATGGATGGATTTGTGGCCTTTTACTATCCTAGGGCTTATTTTCATCCCTCCTTTCCTTTTCGTGTTTCTTTCAACCACTGTTTTGGCCTGACTAGAGAGAGGGCTCACTGGTCTTCTGCGTCCCCTACAAGATATAAAGGTTTCCCTTGTGGCCATAGGTTCAAATCTTGCGGAATATTCCTAAGGTTGGTGGTGATTGCTGTACTTAATGTAATTAGACATCTGTTCCTCAGCCACCAGGACATCCCGATTGGTGCCTGGGTACTTACTGGTTGCCCGTTTACCGTTTTCTCATGCTCCCTAGTGTAACAGTCCACATTAATTAGAAACTCCAGTGGAAAAATTATGGGGCATATTAGCAAGAAGAGGCAATAATTATCGCTAACCCATGTTAGCGGCATTTTTTTATCGCCGTCTATCACTGGATTTCATCGCCGAGATAGCGCGTTATTAGCAACGCTTATCTCCAAGGCGATGAAAAATCCAGTGATAACGGCGAAAACCAGAAATAGCTTGAGAATACCAGCGCAAAATTAACTGCGCTAATGAAAATGTTGCTAATAGGCAAGTGTGTACTTAACCTAACAATCCAATTCCCATTGACAAGATGACTTAGTCAAGTTTTTATCAGGCGTTAAAATCCAGCGATGATCTCGGTTAGCGAGACTTTTTTTATCACTTCGCAGGCATTGTTAATAGGGGGAAGTTGTGTTTGTGACTGTTTCCCTTTACTTTTAGTTAGGAACGCCTACTTTGCATGTCATTAGCGATAAACATCGCTGACATGCAAAGCGGTGAAAAAACGGGCGCTATTGCCAGTAAACTGTCGCTAACAGCTGTTAACGACAGCTTGCTAATAGGGCGATAAAAATATTGCCGCTTTAGCGGCAAAAAGTGCCGCTAAAGCGGCGATACAGCCCTTGATAATATGCCCCAAAATTCTTGTTTATTGTAGCATCATATCAGTACAGCTTCTCCCATGTACTTTCCCACATAACTGCCTTGTAATACCTTGAATCAACTCTTTCCTTCCACCCTGAAACATTCCTCCCTCCACCATTCTATGTGACATCACAGTGTCACTACATCACTTCATTACATTTCTCCCCCTCCCCCCTTTTTGAAATATCCTAAATTATAGTAGATAAAACAGCAACGAAAGAGAAAGGACACAAGAAAAGAAGAAAGAACCACCACAAAAATCAAATATTTTTGTTTAGCAATGTTCAATCAATTGATACGGCTTTCTTGAAATTCTTTCTGATTTTCTGAACATTTGTTCATCTCGTTGAATGTTCATTTGCATGTTGTCCTGTCTACTATTTGGTTTAAGTTTCCTGAAAAATGCCTTATTCTTTTTTTTATTCGGTTGTCACCTTTTGCAGTTAGAGCTGTTCCTTGAACCTTAGTTATCTCCATAGGTATAGGATGAAATCTGCTTTGTGATTTCCTTACTGTTGCTGACGTACCAATAGCAAATCACCTATTTGATACTGTTGATCTTGACAATTTCTTTTACTTTCTGTATAATATTTCATTTTGTACTTTGCCTCTTTATCTATTTGCATTATTTTTCATGATCCTTTGGAAGATCTGCTGGCAAATGTGGTAAGCGAGTTTGTCTCGACTGCCCAAACATTAACTCTGAAGGGCATTTTCCAGTTGACCCATGAGGAGTGTTTCTGTAATCTCTCAAAACTTGGCACAATGCTAGATTTATTGATATTTGCAAAGGTTTTGCTCTTTGCACAGCCTTTTTAAAAGTAGGTATCAATCTTTCCATCATTCCATTTGTCTGAGGCCAGATTGGCGTTATTCTTCTGTAAACTAGTTGCAAATAGTTAATAAATTTGTGAAGTTCATCTCCACTAAATGGTGGTCCATTATCCATTTTCAACTTATTAGGTGTTCCCCAAGTAGAAAACATCTCATAGAGAACAAGGACTACCACAAAAGTAGCTGTTGATGACACTACTTTCAAAATAGGGAACCGAAAATATTAATCTATTATTGCTAATAGATAATGTCCAGAGTCCAATGGTCAATAGAAATCTGCTGCTATATTATACCAAACAGCATTAGGTAACTCAGATATGTGCATCTCTTTTATTCCTTTTCCAAGATAAAACCACTTCTTCCACCTGACTATGTAATCTTGGAAACCACAATTTCTCTCTCGAAATGCTTTTTGTAGCAGAAATACCTCCATGACTTTCATGTGCCAAATCAATGACAAATCGTTGTAGACTTGTAGGAATGATTAACTTATTGCCTCTTTAAAGTATTCCAGAAGTAGCCATAGACAGTTCAGACTGTATATTTTTGAATGCTAATGTATCATTCTTTTTTATGTTAGGTAGATATCGAGTTGCACAGTTTATCAATCTCCACTTATTTTCATGTATAATTCTCCTTGCTTCTTGAATTGTATAATTATTTTGCGTTGCCTCCATTAATTCTTTCTCTACAATAATTCCTTGTACTGCAGATTTAATTATGAATCACATGAATTCTTCTGCCTCTAGCTGCTGTTTCATCTAATTTTTGAATGGATGTCTAGATAAATAATCTGCTGGGTTATATGAAAAATTTAAAAATTATAATCAATTAGCCTCATTCCCCATCTTTGAATTCTTGGAGGCATTTTTTGTTTGGGTTTCCAAAAATAGATGTGAGTGCTTGATGATCTGTTACAATCACAAATGGTTTTCCATAAATAAAATCATGGTAGTGCACACATGCCCAGACAACTGCCAAGCTTTCCTTTTCTGGCTGAGAGTATCTTTGTTCCACAATGATAAACTTGGACTGGCATGAGAAATTACATATCTAGGAGTTTCTCTCCCAGGTATGTGTTGCACTAAAATCGCACCTAGTCCCACAGGACTAACTCTGTGTTTAAAACGTTTTTATTGAAACAAAAACAAACCATGGGGGAGGGGGATAGGAGGTCAGGATACATGGAATACAGTCAAAGAAAAAGGGTGCAACTCCAGAGGGCTGGCAATAGGTAGCGCAGTAAGTCAGGGGGAAAAACACAGTAGATGAAGGCTAGAAATACAAGCTATGGAACCCCGCCCGCGCATCCGACACCCCAAATCTAAGCAATGAAAGCCATCAGCAACTCAACAGAACACTCTCCCCCCCCCCATCCCCCATCCTCCCAGTAACGAAAAAAAAAACCCCACACCCCCCCCCCGTCCTATGGTCCCGCACCAGAGTAATCCTCACCAGGAAGCCCCGCACCCCCCCCCCTCCCTGGGAGGTCCCCGCCTCACAAGTAAACTAGTCCGCCGGGGTCACCGGCGGCGTCAGCCTGAGAAGCCTAAGATACCTCGGGCAGGTGAGCTCCCGGAATTCAGTGGACAGCAGCGCTAGAAAGGGTTGCCACAGCTCTTCAAATTGGTCTATCTCCCCCGCAACCGTAAGCGACAGCTTCTCCATCCCCAGCACATGCCAAAGCCTATGCAACCAACCGGTGATGGAGGGGACGGTGGCTGTGCGCCAGTGGATTAGAATGTTCTGAACCGCAGACCCCAGCGCAATTGCGATCTGCCTACCCCTACGGGACTTCAGTGGGTACATTAGGTCATTGGGGAGTCCCAACAGGACATACGCCGGGAGTCGCGGCAGCTCTATCCCAAAGTGCTTATCCACCTCGTCCAGAACTTCCTTCCAGTATGCGGTCAGCACTGGGCAATCCCAAAGAATGTGTGAAAGGGTACCTTCCTGCCCGCAGCTCCGCCAGCACCCCCTGTCAGTGTGCTTATGCATTTCATACAGTCTCTCCGGGGTGTAGTACCAGTATGTGGACACCTTAGTAAAGGTCTCCGTAAGGCCCGTGTGATATGCAGAGTGCCGCGCCCGATACGCAATTTTGTCCCATTCCTTGTGGCTGAGTGTCCTGCCCAATTCCCTGTGCCAGCGCTCCCTCCCCGGGTTGTAATAGTGAAACGGCGGGGGTTGTAGGTATTTGTACAGATCGGTAATTAGCTTAGCGTCGGAGGTCCGAGTAGCCAACCACCTCTCATACGGTGTAATTGGACGGGCGGCGGTGGCACGCACCTGGGGCTGGAGGGCCCAATGCCGAACCTGCATGTAGCGCAATCTGTCCAGCTCCGTCAGGCCGAACTCCTGGCGGAGTTGCTGAAAAGGAACCACTCCTTCCGGGCCATAGATCTGGAAGAGTGCCCTGCAGCCCGCCCGCACCCAGTGGGAGAAAACCCCCGGCTCCATCCCTGGGGAGAAGTCCGGGTTGCCCACAATGGGCGTGAGCGGCGAAGGGAAGGTGGTAAGGCCCCGGGCCTCACAGACCGCGTCCCACACACGCAGGGGGACCCGCGTAACAAAGGAAGCGTAAAGATTAGGGGGGCGATGCGCGCGGCGCAGGAATGGAACCTCTTGTAAGGTGCGGCCCGCCACTGCCTGGTCTTGGAAGAGCCAATGTTTGTCGGACTCCCACCTGCTCCACTCCACCAGATAGCGTAGCTGTGCCGCCTGAAAGTACTTACGGAGGTCTGGAATACCGAGACCCCCCGCCTCCGGAGCAAGCGTGGAGAGGACCCTCTTCATGCGCGGCCTGCGGCCCTGCCAGACAAAGCGGGAGATGTCAGCCTGCATTTGTCGTATCCAGCCCACCGGGGGCTGGAGCGGGAGGGCCCGGAAAAGATATAGTATCTGGGGCAACACCGTCATCTTGACCGCCGCGATTCGCCCCAGCCAGGACAGCAGGCCTTTGTTCCAGCGGCCAAGCTCATCCTTGATCTTCCTGCTGAGGGAGGCATAATTGGCCGTAACCATCTCCGGTAATGTAGGCGCCAGTAGGATCCCCAGGTACGGTACCGTGGACGAGGACCACTGCATGGGGAAGAGCCGCTGAAGATCCCTCCTGGTATCTGCAGCCAGGGACACATCTAACGCCATCGACTTGCTCATATTCATTTTGAAGCCGGCCACCCCCGCAAAGGCGTCCAGCTCCCGGAGGCAAGCAGGCAGCGACCTCCTAGGGTCGTCCAAGGTCAACAGGACATCATCCGCGTAGAGACTGACGGTGTGGACGTACTGGCCCATCCGGACCCCGACAGCCTCCGGATTATTACGAATCCTCTGAGCAAACGGCTCCATGTAGAGGGCAAACAAGAGCGGCGAAAGAGGGCAGCCCTGCCGCGTGCCGCGCTCGATGGCAAAGCCACCGGAGCTACACCCATTGACCCGCACCGACGCTGAAGGATGCTTATAGCAGTTAAATACCATGGTGCGGAACTTATCGCCGATTCCCAATTTCTTGAGGACCAGCTCAAGATACGGCCAGTGGACTCTGTCAAAGGCCTTCTCCGCATCGACGGACAGCAACATCCGCTCCCCCGAGATCCTTGAGGCCTTCTCCAGAACATGCGTCACCCGCTTGGTGTTGTCAACCGTCTGTCTGCCGGGCACAAAACCAGCCTGGTCCGCCTCCACCAGACCGGGGAGGTGTGGACTCAGCCTGGACGCGAGAATCCCCGTGTACAACTTTAGGTCGACATTTAAAAGCGAGATGGGTCGGTACGAGCCGCAGAGGGCCCGGTCCTTCCCAGGTTTCGGGATTACCGCGACCGTCGCCCTCAGGAGATCCGGAGGGATGGCTCCCGGTTCGGAGAAAGAGTTAAATAGCCGAGTAAGGACAGGGGCCACAACCGTGCAAAAAGTCTTGTAAAATAGCGACGTGTACCCGTCCGGGCCCGGGGCCTTGCCATGTTTCAGCCGCGCGATAGCGGAAATCACTTCCTCAACATGGATGTCCCGCTCCAGGTGGTCCGCCTGAGCCGGATCCAGTACCGGGAGGGTCACCGACTCCAAATAGCCGTCGGCATCCCGTGGCGAGGAGGGCTCCTCAGCATACAGCGCCTCGTAGAAGCCGCGGAAAGATTCCGCTACCTCCGCGTCCCCGGAGACAACCCCCCCGTCCGTGCCCACCAATTCTTTCACAACGCTACGCTGTTGCGCGACCCGGAGCCGGTGTGCTAGGAGCTTGCCACATCTGTCCCCCCCAGTGTAGTAGGCATGTTTCAAGCGTAGGGCGGCATACTCCGCCCTGTCAAGATCCAGAGCCGACAGGAGCTTCCTCGCTGCCTTCAACTGCCTCCACACCCTCGGCGCCCCCGTGCGGCGGTGGACCTGCTCAAGCTCCCGGACCTGAGCTGTCAGCTCATCCCTCTTCCGTTGCCGCTCCTTATTTTCAGCTGCAGAGATAGAGATAAATTCCCCCGGAGGACTGCCTTCAATGCCGCCCACTGTGTCGCCTGCGAGGTGTCAGTGTTGCTATTGTGGGTGAGATAGTCCCGTATGACCTCCCCGATGCGTTGCACCACCGACTTCTTGTGTAGAAGGGTATCCCGGAGGCGCCACACCCCCCGAGAGGGGGAGGCCGCCGGCCACTGGAAAACGCCGGTGACTGGGGAGTGGTCAGACAGGGTCAGGACCCCGATGTCCGCCGCCGTGGCAGCGGCACGCATCGGTCCACTCACCAGGAGGTAGTCCAGCCGTGAGTAGGTTCGGTGTGCGTGCGAGAAATAAGAGTAGTCCCTATCCGTGGGGTGCATGGAGCGCCAGAGGTCGTGCAAGTCCATTTCCGCAATCCGGGCCCTCCCAGCCTGGGACAGTTCCCCCGTCTGCGGGAAGCGCTGCGCCGATCTGTCCATCACAGAATCGAAGACAATGTTAAGGTCCCCCCCCAAGATAATGTGGCGGTCGGGGGAAGCAGTGACATCCACCAGCGCGGAGTCTAGGAAGCGCTCTTGGTGATCGTTTGGGCTATAAACGGAGCCGACCGTAAATGCTATGCCTCCCAGGCGCATGCGATACGCAAGGAGCCTCCCCTTCTGTTCAGCACACTTATGCAAAACCTCCCCCCGAAAGGAGCTCGCTAGGAGAATGGCTACCCCCGCCGTCTTGTTCGCTGCCGAGGAAAAGAACTGGGTAGGGAACCTGGCAGAACGCATCCTATGGCAATCTCGGGGCAATAAGTGTGTCTCCTGCAAAAGGCAAATGTCCGCCTGCGTCCCCTCCAGCAACGATAGGATCGCTCTGCGCTTCACCGGGTTATTCAGACCCTGAACATTAAGGGTCACTACCTTTAGGCCTGGCATTCCTCGCGGGGATCGGGAGCGCCATGCAATGGGCAGGGAATCAGCGGGTGGGGCGCGCGGGGCCGCCGCGCAGGACAAGCCAAAACAAAGCGGGCATAGACAACATCGGACGGGACCTTCCCAACCCCAAAACAACCCCCTCCCCCACCCCAAACACAACCCTGGCAACTAGCCACCCACAAACTCAAACACCCCATTGTCTCAGTCAAGCCCCAAGACGGGCAAGTCCGTAGAAAAGAACGAAGTGGACGTCCAGCCACTCACCTCCATCCGCTCCCCCCCCCACCCCCCCGCCCCGTACCAAGCATGTAAAGAAGCTAAAGACATCTCCCCCCGGAGTGTGTGTTAGGCCGTCAAGGCCACGCCAGAGGAGCCGGTCGAGTCCCCGGCCGCCGCCCTCAGAGCGTCGGCCATGTCCGCCCTGATGGTAGGAGAGTCCGGACGCCCCACGCTGGCCGCTGAGCGCCGCCTCGTTGACCTCCGCCGGTTCCGTCTCTCCGAGGACCTCCACGACGGCGTAGCTCCTTCTTCCTCTGCCGCCGTGAGCCCCAGGACACCACAAATGTCTTGCAAGGAGCGTAGCTGGTGTAACACCCCATTCCATCGAAAAATCAGGCGGAAGGGGTGACCCCAAGAGTACTGCGTCTCGTGTTCGCGCAAAAAGTCAGTGGCAATCCTAAAGGACCTGCGTTTCTGCAGCGTGATGGCGGAGAGGTCCTGGTAAAGCGCCACCAGCCGATCCCGGAAAGTCAGGGGCTGTTTCCTGCGGGCCTCAGCCATGATGCGCTCCTTCAGTGGAAAGTCGGGCAGGAAGGCCAGAATGTCCGGTGGAGGTGCCGATGACTGGCGCTGCCGGACGATCCTATGCGCCCTATCAATGCTGATGGGAAAGTCCGCAGCTTCCCCCAGGATCTCTCGGAACAGGGCCTGCAGGTAGCCCCTCAGATCGGACCCCTCATCCGCAGTCGGCACACCACGCACTCGGATGTTGTTCCTCCGAGATCTGTTCTCAAGGTCCTCAGAGTGGGCCTGGAGCTCCACACACTGCTCCCGGAGGCGGAGAACGTCCTGCTGTAGGTGAACTATCTCCTCCGCTCGATGTTGGCCCTCCGTCTCCACCGCTTCAACACGTTCGCCGAGGCCCTCCACCTCCCTGCGCACTTCTCGGACCTCACTGGCCACCTCCCGCTTCAGTGTCTGGAAGTCCTCCCTGAGGGAGCTAAACAGTTCCTCCATAAAGGCCCTCGTGACGGGCGGCTCCCCCCCAGTCACATCCGCCGGAGCCCGGGAGGACCCCGGTGAGGGCTGCGTCCTGTCCCACAATTGCTGGGCCCTGCCAAGCATGTCCGGCAGGGTACGGTCCCCTTTCTTCGGGCCGCCTCTTCCAGACATCGCTAGCTCCGCAGTCGAACACAGATCCAGGCGCCCCAGGGGTGCTCAGCCGCCGGCAAGCACTCGACGTGGGTATCCCCCACGAGCGAAGTCGCTGCGTCACAGGTGACAAAATGGCGGCCCAGTCCGGTCACCGTCAGACGCGGGAGCCCGTGCGAGACAACCAAGGGGGCCGCAGTGGGGGGGTCTCATCAGCACATCCCTCCGAGAGTCAGCCCAGCAGCAGCGGGGGTCACTTGCATCCAGCAGCCAGGACTCCGGCGAAGGCTGCCACCACTGCTCCTTCGGGGACAAAATGGCGGCCGGGCGGAGCAGGCCAAAATGACCAGGCCCGACGACACCACCGGGGCCCCTGAAGCACCCCACAGTCAAATAAGTTCCACCACCGGCCCCAGTCCGTCACGCACAGGGCCCAGCTGGTCCAACCCCGTCAGGGAGTCCGCTGTACCTCGGCTAGGGGTTAGGGGCCCCCGCAGTGCGAGGTGTCGCCATCACAAGTCCGAGTGCCGGGGCGCCCGTCTCAAGCCCTCCGCCCCGTCGGGTCCTCTCCCGCAAGGCTCCTTCGATCTCCGTCGAGCGGCGGGCCAGATCCCCTCCAAATCGCAACTTTCAGCACCAGGCCCAACCGAGGTGTCCGGACAGCACTCCAATGCGCTCCGCCCCTCGGGCTCGCCGTCGTCTCTTGAACTCGATCGAACTTTTGGGGGGGTTCCCCCGAGGCGATCCGAACCAAAACAGCACCAATATGCACCCCTGATGCTCCGCCACTCTCCTCTCCCGCGCTGAGCCTCAGCAGGGGGAGAAAAGCGTAAGAAAAGGGCTCAAGCTTGGCCGGGCCGGAGGAGCTACGGGAGGAAGCGTCCGCTCACCCCGCCATCTTGGCCACGCCCCCCCACAGGACTAACTCTGTACAAAATTCTGGATCAAAGTATTTCAAATTGGCTGCTGTTGATATCTCTTGTTTTATTTCGGAAAAAGCATGTTCACATTTATTATTCCAGCAAAAATGTGCACTTTCTTTGTTGATTCTCTGAGCGGAGAACTTATGGTTGCAAAATATTTTACATATTGTGCACAATAACTAGCTATCCCTAGAAATCAGTGTAATTCTGATACATATTTAGGTCTAAGTATTACATTTAGAGCTTCTACCTTGACAGGATCTGGCCTCATTACTTCATGAGAAAATATGCCCAAAAAGTGTTAACTCTGATTTGTTTATTTCACATGGATTTACATTGAATATTAGTTCAGCTTTTCGAAGTTGTTTACACACTTCATCCAATGCTTGATCATGCTCCTCCTGAGTTTTTCTAAAAACTAAAATATCACTATAGTTCATAGTATTTTGCACTGGCCTTTAGTTCATAGTATTTTGCACTGGCCTTATGATCATTTTGATAATTTCCTGAAAGATCTCCGAAGCTGAACATGTTCCAAAATGTAATCTTTTACATCGAAATAATCCTAAATGTGTTGAGAATGTCATAATATATCCTGACTGATTGTCAATTTCTAACTGATGATACCCTTTACACAAATCAAATTTTGAGAAAATGATGGCTTCATGAAAGTTACTAATCATGTAATTTCAATGAGGATCTGGGTACCTCTCTCTCTCTCAATCGCTCTATTAGGAATCCTCATGTCAGCGCAAATTCTGATATCCTCAGCGTCTTTCTTCTGAATCACTACAATGGGTGACACCCATTGTATTGGAACTGTGACTTCTTTAATTATATCTTGTTGGAGCAACAATTTTATTTCTTTTTCTACTTTGTCTTGAAAGTGTATTGGAATTCTTCTCTGTATATGTCTATGTGTCCACGCTACTTGTCTCACTGCTTCATCTATGTGCAAAGTAATTGCTTTATTTTTTTAATTTTCCTAAACCGTTAAACAACTCCGGATATTTCCTTAGCACAGGAAGATCTGTCGTCAAATCACATGTCATTGGTAAAAAGCACATGACTGGAGCAGTGACATTGCTTAAGAAACATGGTCTGGGAACTTCACCCTTTAAGACGTGTATTTCTTTACTGGTCATGTTTCCATACTGTAATATTTCTTCAAATGTTCCTACACAAGATACAGGATGTTTGGCTCCCCACTGAAAGACACTGAGAATTGACAGACTTAAAGCAATTTGTTCCTTCATTTTCATATATTCTGCTAGGCACATTATATTACATGTTGCTCCACCATCCAAAACAAATGGAACTTTCTGAAGACCAACCACTAAATCCACAGATGTTGTTTTCTGAATGCTTTCCCAATTTATTATATTGAGTAATTGAACCTCATTTTCTTCACACATCATATAAAACTTTTCTGATAGTTCAGATTCTTTTTCAGAGTCCTCGCCGACAGCATCAGTTTTGTCTAATATACTTAGCATTACCACTTTTCTTCTTAACATCCACAGTAGCCTGTTTGTTCCAATTTTCATGTTTTTATTCAATGTTTCTTTCCTTTCTTTTTTAAACCTACATACATTTGCAAAATGATTTTGCCTTCAATACACTGTTGTCCTATTCTCACACCTATAACATAGTTTTTTCCTTTTACCTGAACTTCTATTTTGTATTACTACTTTTTTTTTTTACATTTGTCTTACTTTTTCTATAGTTTTCATTCTGCTTTCTTCCATATTTGTGGCATGTGTTGGAGCTTGCATTTCGGTTTTAGCCATAAATAGATTTTCGTGTAAACTATACGTTTTTTCCAAAAGTTTTTTTCTAAATTTTACTGAGTTAAAACCTTGAATTATTATCAACCTTATTACTTCTGCATTGCTAAACTTCTCAAATTCACAGAAAGTTACTAATTTTTTTAATCTTGTGAAATATTCATTCATTGTTTTGTTCTCTTTTTGGTATGCCATATTGAAACTATATCTTTAAAAATCTAAATGTATTTGAGGGTCAAACTTTTCATTTAAACATTTGATAAGGCCTTTGTAAGTATGTCGTTCTTGCTCAGGAAATGTGATTATCAAATCTTCCACATCATTTCTCACAAGATTAAGCAATAAATCATTTGCTTGTTCATCAGTGTATTTTTTACATGTCGGTTTTAAAAAAAATTCAAATCTTCTTCTCCATTTTTCCCATCTTTGTGCAACATTCTGCTGATCCGATATAGCAAAAGGCAACGGCCTCTTAAAAATTGTACTTGAAACACCTCCTATATGTTCGTCCTCATTGTATATTTCTCAGTCCATGTTTATTGTCACTTAACTATTTGTCTCCTCATTCAACATTTCTTTTATCTGTAAAAAAAAAGATATTTATTTAGATTTATTGTTAAATCTGGCGTTAATTTGAGTCTTTTAATCTGAACAATATATGTTGCCTGACTTTAAAATGGCATTCTATAGTTTTTCCTTAAGATGTCACAATAATATCCCTCATTTCAAGATGGCCACAGATTCACAAGATTTCAGTTTTTCTTCCTTTTCTTTTGATAAATAAATTATTTTCTACATTTTACGCATCACACATTGATTCTATTCTTATAATTATGTCAGATTGCTGATTTTATATACTGTCAGCCATTTATATAATTGTCTTTGACACTCAATATAAGTGCCAGATCCAAAAATGGTGGTCAGAATGCCCTCATCCTATTCTGCACATGCACGCTGCCCGCAACAGTCATGCCTGTGATGGTGGTCAGAATGCCCGCATCTTTTGGTGCACTTCTGCCCGCTTGCAACTGTCCTTTATTTCTTTCTTGTTTTTTCGGGCACTCATTGTGTAGTTTCTACGATGCCTTCTTCCAGCATAATGCATTTTGAGTGCGAACCGACCACTTCATACACCAAATCAGGGAAGTGGCGTGCTTGTGATCCCTTCTTCCTCTCTTTTCCTTTACCGGTAAGCGCTTTCAGATACGTACTGACATGTTGCACACATGTGTCTTCCTCCTCCTCGCCATTGTAACAGTCCCCATTAATTAGAGACTCCGGTGGAAGAATTATATTCTTGTTTATTGTAGCATCTTATCAGTACAGCTTCTCCCATGTACTTCTCTACATAACTGACTTGTAATACCTTGAATACACCATTTCTTTCCACCCTGAAACATTCCTCTCTCCAGTCTCCACCATTCTACAAAACATCACACTGCCACTACATCACTTCATTACACCAAGGGGTCTGGACACACCGGTGTCCAGCAAGTGCATGATCACTACATGTATAGCGTTGCTCAGTGATCCTTGGGTATGTGGAATTGGCTATCCCTTACTAATATTTGTTGGATCCACCTGACATTCTTTGCTTCCTGGCTCTTCCCTGTCAGTCTTATGACCTCTTATCTGATGCTGCAGGGTTTCCTTCTTTGACTTTTATGGATACTTGCAGGTGCTCCTGCTGCTGTCTGCCTTCCCTTGGGCATGCTTCTCACCCATGGTCATGTGGTTTACCTTGTCTATAGATGAGAGTGGAGCTGATTCCTCCGAAGGCCATTTGGTGATTTGGTATTCCTTAAAAGTAAGGATTGTGACAAGCTCCTGCTCTAGTAAAACTCACTCGTCCCCCCTTCCTATGTTACTATTAGTCTTTGAGGCAATGTGGCCTGATGGAGATGGCTTTGTGGCCTCGAATCAACAGAACAACTTTGACTAGTGATTCATAGCTCCATAATCCAGGAAAGGTTGGAGAACAAAAGGAAGGAACACTTCTTCAGGATTGTACTACTTTCTATTTCAAGATTTGCGTAGTGCTTCTTCCCCTGATGAAGCCCAAAAGCACTTCTGGGTCACCAGCAAAGATGAAACCCTGTTTGTTGTGCTTGGTTGATGTAGTGCAGGCAGGCTATATGGGAAACACTATGCATGATGTGTGAGGGTGATAGCAAATTTGTGGTTGTGCTTAAAAATGAAGTGAATCCAAGAGTTTTAAGAAAGATAGAGTTGATTTTCAGACTTGCACCACTTTCTCATGATTGTGTTTGGTTGGTGAGTTTATAGTCTAGCCTATATAAAACGTATTAGGTATCAACTAGGAGATTCATGGGAATGCTCCATTTGTGACATCAATTTCAAAGGAGTGCTTGTGCATGGAGTTGGCAGAAAAGTATGATGGTTGGTGTCAGAATTGTGGATATGTACCACCATTCTCTAATCTGATTTATGTATGGTCATCTATATTGGAACAGTAAGGGTAATCCCTCCAATAATACCTGGAGCTACCCCACACAATAGTCCAGAGTCCTTTACTGTAGACATAAGAGCCTTTAGCAGCAGAAAATGGTACTCTCTGATCAACAATACCCTCCATATGCCACCCTTCCCAAATGCAATGGAAGGCAAAGTAGCCTGGTCCTAAACCATTTACATTGCTTGCAAATATATGTCTCATTGACTAACTGAGCTGCTCCCTCAACTTCCATTTAGTTTCCCCTTATTATAGCAGTGAATATTAGATATTAAAACAGCAAAACTATTTTCAAGTCCTTATTTAAATTTTATAGACATTATACATCAGTACTCCTTCTGAGAGAAAACTCGTAGAGCACAAGAGCGCAAAACCAACAGATACAATAATGTACTTTCTAGTCAGTGTTTATCATAGTAAAAAGGAAGTACTTTAATCTCACTGCACAACGAAATACTATATCGTTCAAATAGTAATACAGTTACCAGGTTGCAATCCCATGTATGAATCTCAGTGAAGCAGTACACCCCTATACTGCCTTCTGCCAACTCTAGGAGTTCCCCTAATGTGAATGATGTGAGATTGTGGAGGCAGTTTCAATCAGCACAAGACTGCTAGACTGGGATTACCGTGGCAGGCCTGCATGGCGGGTATTTGTCTTCAGCATGTGGGGCCTTCCAAACAGGATGCAGACGGGAGCTTCATCTCAGCATTATAGCCCCCCGGGCCTCATCGCCAGCAGTTGCAGCATGCCTTGATAGACCAGGGATTCTGTATTGGTGGCCACAATGACTGCTCTTGCATGATAACCCCAACGTTAGGTAATGGCACATCAGTCTCTTAGCAAGACATGCATTGTGAACAGAATGATGTTGCTCTTTAGTTGACTGTCTTACAGAAGTTCACTATGGGAACTGCTCAGGAACACAGAGAGACCCCTAATGTCACAGGTTCACTCCTGACTTCACTTACTATGGCTGTCGGCTTCTGGGTGTTTCTCATGACAGGAACATTCTGGGACCTTTCTCCAGGACAGTCTCTCCTGCAGGGGCAGGTACTCTCCTTTCTTCTCTGAGAAGGCAGTCAGGTAGTTTACTAGGTACTTCTATGTATTAGGCAGACCATCAGAACTATCAAAAAGAGCAGACTTTAAGTGATATCTCTTCACTTCTGGGTGTCATGGAAACACCAGCCCTGTACACACAGCAGCTTTTTGAGTACTATGTAGAGCACTCACTTCCTTGATTAATGAAGAAACGAAACAAAACAAAGTGTGGTGGTTTGTGTCCATTTAACACAAGTCAAACCAGGTTCAGCTTCACAAGAGGTTATCTGGCAAAGGCAACACCTGAGAGGAGGTGATGCCGATCACTTTGGTGAAACAACCTAGAACTGGGTTGTTACAGTCAACAGGTGTGGGCAGGACGACATTGTTTGAAGGTTGGAGAGGTCAACCCCGATTCCAATCCAGGCTCAGAAGGGACAACCTAGTGGACTGCGGTACTCTCCAACTGAACTGCCTTTCCCAGAGCCCTTCAGCAGTGACAGACTGCAAAAAGGGAAAGGGCCAGGTTTTAAAGGAGGTGGGATTAGGAATAGCTCATACAGCTGATCACTCAATCAGAATCCAATGTATCTTTGGGCCATCCCCTCTACTTGGAACTCCACCAGTAGGAAAGCAGAAGATTTGGGCCCTCCCTGGTCCTCTTTAAATTCTACCCTATATGAAGGAGAGAAAAAGCAAAAACAAATTGTAAATCAAGGGAATAAAAGGAGGTTATATCAAAGATACAGATCAAATAATCTGAGAGAGGTATTGTATTCACTGACATTATTACATATAGTGTAGGAAATAGGACACTGTGAATAAACAGAGGCTTTTACTTGCCTTCATTCTTGTGTTCCATGGATAAGCTATTTTACAGTTACACTTTTATACTCATTGTCCAGACAGAGGATGTGGATCCACTGCCTAAGATTTCAAAACTTGTTTGGTGTAGCTCTCTTTCCCAATGTAATTTTCTGGTTGCTGCTACAACACAGCCTTTGTGCATGGGAAAGACTCTCATGGCAGTTATTATCAAAGAAAAGAGAGGGACCCCTTGATACCAAAGGAATGGGATACTATACAACTGTATCATAAAAAGTTCATCCTTTGGGTTTAATTTCTGAACTATTGATTGTATAAGTAAAAATAGTGTCCAAGAGAATCCAACACACACTCATTCAGGCATACCACAATCATAAGGGAAATATAATCATATACCCAGGACTAATACCAAAGACAATGTTTTTAGGAAAAGATACACTTAAGTTTATTAATAAAAATACATAAAATGTGCTGATGTTACACAAATATCAATGAGTTCCTAAAATTCATTAGACATGAAATGCATACTATAAACATATGCAGAGCCATATATTTTCATTAAAAACAAATGACAGGTTGAAACAAAAAGAGAGTGAAAATAACAGACAACAAACTATGTCTTTAAAACTTTTTACACATCCGTGATTGTATATATTTCTCACTGACACCTGGTACTGCACTGTTGATAAGTACTCAATGTTCCCAATCTCTTCATGGATTGTGTATTTCTAAAAGGGCGTCAACGCATTTCGATGGAAGATTGATAGCACCATCTTTATCAAGACTAAAATATAATATAAGACTCGCAAGGGCAAACTGGTTCTAACTGGACCTGTTAAAACACACCTGTTCAATGAGACACAAACATCAACATATAAATACATTTATAAATTAACAGGAATAGTTAGTCATAAGCATCACAGTATCATGAAAGATCTCTATAATATATTTCCAAAATGCTTTCATTAACATTAGCGTTGATGCAGACCTAAAAAGGGTTGCATATCACACAAAAGAATAAAGTAACACAATGAGTGTAACACACATTAGTCGCTAAATATCTGTAAAAGTGTATACAAAGAAGTAACAATTCTATACATTGTTCACCTTAAATGTTACTCCTGGGCATATCTCCCATGATTCCCTTCAACACAATCACATACTCAAGACCTGCTCCACCAACCAAACCACTTATAAACAGATGTAACAAAAAACGAGTAATTTCTCACCTTTTTATTATGTTAGGTGGATATGCTGGCATCTAAGAGTATATGTGTGGGAAGAGTGGGGTAGAGACCTCCGTCCTCCTCGCTATGATCCAGATGCGGAGTTCAAAGTTTTATCTAAAATACATATATATTGAGGTTATAGTGCCAGTTGAAAATTAGGGTTTTCATGGCACCTTTATTTACCACAGTTTTCTTAAGTCTCACCTGATTGACTCCTTTTAAGTACTCTGAGCCAAAAGAAATTGTCTGGAGCTTGCCAAGGTTAAAGGCGTATTGGCACCCAGCCTATTTGTTACGATGGGCCTACAAAGATACATATAAACCCAATTTAGTTATTATCATGCTGAATAAAATATTGGGCCTATCTACCCTGAATTATATGCAAGTTAGTAGCATACCTTTTTAGCGGCAAATGTTCTATACGGTTCGTTGTCTATATCAAAGATACAGATCAAATTTTCTGAGAGAGGTATTGTATTCATTGACATTATTACAGATAGTGTAGGAAATAAGACCCTGTGAATAAACAGAGGCTTTTACTTGCCTTCATTCCTGTGTTCCATGCATAAGTTATTTTACAGTTACACTTTTATACTCATTGTCCAGACAGAGGATGTGGATCCACTGCCTAAGGTTTCAAAACTTGCTTGGTGTAGCTCTCTTTCCCAATGTAATTTTCTGGTTGCTGCTCCAACACAGCCCTTGTGCATGGGAACGGCTCTCATGGCAGTTAGCAATGGCGCAGGCTCCAAGAAGAAATATACAAAACTAGGGTACAATGGAGTGTGAGATAACCTGGCGGTCATCAACCTTACAGAATCAATCATCAGACACAGACAAAAAGGACAGCCCCTGCATCTAACCGTCCTCACCTTCAACAAATGAAACTACTAAATGACACCTCACTCCTGCCATCTGCCAAATATCATTGCTCAGGAATGATTAAGCGTTTCAACCCTAAGATGTAGTGCAGATTTGTAAGCATTTAAGACAGGTCTTCATCAGGACAGGAAGGGATATGACAGCCTGGTGTCAAGGAAGTGTATTAAATGGCTTCCTTGTATTATTCCTGGAGGTGTCAGCCGACACCCCTCAGGGTCGTCTGTTCTTTGAAATTACTTTATCCGATGGAAAACGGTTTGTTGCCGCCGTAGCGATCGCCACGCATTGGTGTTATCAGGAGAAGACGTCCGCGTCCGTCTGTAACTCGGCAACTAATGACAGTGAGTAAACGTGATCCTTCAGTATTTGACGTATCCTCAAGGGGCATGTACGTGTGGTTTGGCACATGCGGGTTAGCGTAAACGCCTCTTGTTTTTTCAAAACACAGTGGAAAATCCTTAGTAAGGACTGGATGTGGCCTAAACATGGCTTGTATTAAGGACCGTGGTGGATGAAAGGTGCTCAATGGAGCACACCACCGGACAGATCCTATGTACGAAGTTAAAATGTATATGGATTATGTACAAAGTCAATGGGGAAATGTATTGTCAATATACTTGTTACAGTCATGTGTTGAGAGTAGGTACTGACAATGATGCATGATTGCTGGTGAGTTTCAGTCCATTTCTAAATACAGTGGGTACACAAGGACATTTCTTTCCATTCCGAATTAATTTCTAGCGTGTGTAGATACCCAGTAAAGTAGGAGATATATAGTTGTGTGTCGATACCACAAATTGAACATATTGAAGTAGTGTGATTTTTACAAGTATAATGTTTAGCAATCTATTGCATTTTACAATATACATCTATAATCATATATTTCACATCGGATCATGCAAAATTCAGGTTCTAGAGAAAACGAAAGGTTTCACACATATCAGATATATGGGAGTTTTTGAACATATCTAGATGTGAAGCATCAACAACTGCGACATCTCATAATCTACTCATTTGTATGTGTGTCTCTTCATGCTCATTGAGACCATGGTTAACAGCCTCAAGAGTGTGTATCCAACTGCACTCTTTGTAATTGAGGGAGGTGGAGATGTCTCCTCCCCTTGTGTGTAGTGTGATTTTTTTAAGGACCCACCATTCCAGACGTTCATGGGTGTGTCCTGCACTTGTGTAGTGTTCTACTAGGGGTGCCCCTTGGGTCTTACATTTAAGTCTACTGTGGTGTTGCAGAATCCTGTTCTTAACTTTCTGCATTGTCTGACCCACATAGATCAGTTGGCATGGGCATCTAATATCCACCTCCCTCAATTACATAGAGTGCTGTTGGATACACACTCTTGAGGCTGTTATCCATGGTCTCAATGAGCATGAAGAGACACACATACAAATGAGCAGATTATGAGATGTCTCAGTTGTTGATGCTTCGCATCTAGTTATGTTCAAACACTCCCATATATCTGATTTGTGTTAAACCTTTCGTTTTCTCTAGAACCTGAATTTTGCATGATCCGATGTGAAATATATGATTATAGATGTATATTGTAAAATGCAATAGATTGCTAAACATTATACTTGTAAACATCACATCTCCCCTCATTTCAGTGTCTAGGTCTCCACCCTCCAGACACAGGGATTACAATTTCAGTGTAATGGGACATTCAAAATGTATTCCACTGGTTCTAGCACTCAGGCTTTCACCATATACACATTTCTATTACTTCACACTTGCTACACATTCACCACACATACATATATTTGGCACACATGTGGAATATAAGCACCAAGGTCTAAGAATCACACATACTGCTCCACTAGCATTGACACTCAGAGCTTGTTTGCTGGACTTCCAAACACTTCAGCCACATACATATCTTCACCACCCGTCAAATTTCTCTCATCATTTCACAGACAACTACTCATCTAGTGCTGAAGCTACCATTGCTGACTTTGGTTGTCAGTGCTATCACATGGGGCACACAGTTCACTTTGCTACTCAGAATCCCTGGGGGTGCATACAGATGGGGGGCACACCATTTTCCTCCCTGCATGCATCTCCTGGAGCAGAGGCACCAATCCCCTTTGCTTTCCTCACCGCCACACTTTTCATGGTGGGCTCACCCCCATGAAAACTGTAGCGGTGAGAAAACTCCAAATATGCTTGGCCGTGCCGCAGCATTTAAGGGACCTCATACCACTGCAAGATCGCCAGAGATCACAGATCCATGGCGGACTGACAGCCTAACTTGTTACAGAGCGGGAGGACCACTAGTGCAGCAGTAGCCGCACCACGTCCGTGGGTTTTGCGGACCATCAGACCACCATACTCAAAACAAGGCCCTATGTCTTTTTTGGCACTGCCTCTAGTTGGGCAGTTTTTGAAAGGAGGTGCTCAGTGAGCTGGAGAAGGGTTTTGATATTAAGAACTCTAGAGACTCATCAGACGGCTGAGTAGACCATATCCTTCTCAGAGATTGCTGAAGTTACTCAAGGACAAACATCTGACTGACTACAATAGCTGCGATACAGTACATTTTAATTGTATGGTGGAAGACCTCAATACCAATGAGTAGCTAGACTCTGGCATACGTTGGTTATGGAAAAGATACTCTAACAGTAGAGCACAAGCTGAAATATGACGAGGTAAATAAGAAACCATTCCCCCAAATACTGTTTTGAGGCTACAAGGAACTTTCTTGCCGAAAATACCTTAAGGCAATAAGGCTTATTTCTGATGATATGTTCTAGTGACTCCTGAGGCAAGGATGCTAGATACTCCATACAAATCAATTTCCTTAATAACAAACCATGCCCTACGACCATCAAAAAGAAGAGAGAAAATCACCTTCGAGAATAACAATATATGCTTGATGACCAGGAGGGGGTATGGGGTGTTTGTTATTCTCAACTGTTGTGCTAAAGTATTTATCATGTTTTTCTTCCCAACTGGAGTTTTGCTGGAGATTGTGTTTCTTACTTGGAAAATAAAACACCGTCAAACTTAAAAACAAAATGATTGCTTCCAAAATTCACCGGGTGAGTGACTAAAAGATTAGTGTGGCTGATAGGGCCACTCATGACATGGGAGCAAGAAGCATCTATGCCTGAAACCCTCTCTTCTGGGTGAATAGTGTGAGAAAGTGTGTTTGTTCAGCAAGTAGCTGATCAAATAGACATTTCCCTTGCGAATTACCTAGATGCTTTGCTATCCTGTCTCCTGCTTTCACTTTCCCTGTTCCATAGCAGCCCCGTTACAGTGGGTCACCGAATTCGCCCTTCTGCATGTGCCCTCAAGCGCAAATCGACTCATGCAAGTGCCCACCTACCCAACCGTGTGACCCAGATATCACAGATCTCTCTCTGCTCCCTGTTTTTTGCTACTTGTTGGCTGATGCTGTGTTGCCAGGTCTGAAGCATTCATCAAGCACAACCTTAAAAGGAAGCTCAAAACTAGCACAACCCTTTCTACAAAAAGCCCAAACTGAATCAAACCCTCAAAAATCATTAAAATGAGGAACATGAAAAGTTTTTAAAAAACAATCTATTCTCATGAGTGAAAAAAAAAGCTTATGTAACATGCATTACAACCATGCTCATTATTCTTTGCAGACAGCCAAATAAATTGACTGCAGCACAAAATATCTGTTTGCCATGTCCTGAAACTCCATAAGCAGAAGTTTCATTCCTACATGTCCAATCCTATCATAACATAAATGTTTTTATACAAAAGGGATTTTACTATTTTTTCAATCTGAAAACAATTTCTATTAATTAATTCATTTATCTCTGTATGTACTATTGTAAAATTGTATATGCACTTACTTTCTAATGCTTTGCACACATTTCTGCATCCACTTACAAGATGGCGACCATCCTGCCATTGCCCGGACTCCCATTTTACTTCATGTTCGGCTAAATAAAGACCTCTTTCACACTATTTATCTGGCAGCCGGTTAAATTAGTTAAATAGTACATGATCTCTATTATTTATCCAACGACCAGATAAACAATAAAGTTTCAAATATTAAACAGCACTGGTAAAATAGCAGAACTTAGCTACTATTTGGGTGGCAGCCTGACAAACAGCAGAGAATATGCACTATTTAACAGGCAGTGGGATAAATAGCCATTTCCTTATTTATCTGTATTGAATAATACAGGTGTCCTATCAGTGAGGAGAAACAGACACATTACATTTAGCTATAGAGGTGTTGATAGCCCTATCTCGGAATAGGGACTACCATATTCTCTGTGTGATTCATTTTTGGAGCTACAAATATCCCCAACACTAAAGTATTCGCACTATTAATTTGAGATTTTAATGTCATCATGTATGTTAATGAACCATTTTTTATGGACATTAATATATCACATTCCCATTAGAATACCTACATTTGCATAGGAAATTAATTACGCATTAAGTTAACACGCTAAATGAACATACATCAAGTAGATGGCACAATACTATGTTGATACATTTTTATTAAGGCCAGAAAATATGACACCTTTAACAAATATATAATTGTAAGTTTAACTGGTGTAAACAATAATAATTTGTAAACATAGGGTCATAGGAAATGATTCACAAATGTTTTGTCCACATAAGTGGCGATTAGGTGCGCAGAAAAATACATTGATGTTCTTAATTGCCACATCCTGAGGTTAATGGAATTTTACAGATGCAAATTGCACACATAAAGGTAGATAATCTACCATTGAGACTGCCAGCAGAATGTATGCCTTTGTCATTTTTGTGGACATGGGGGGGAAAGGGAAGTAAACAGATAAATAATTCAGAGGCAATGCAAACGTTTTACTAATTCCCACAGTGCCTGAACTTGGAGAGCTTGACTCATTCTTTATAGGTTCTTGCCCACCCTGTAAACAAGTTTTATTCATTTATTTAGCAGCAATATGAGCATTTCGACAAGAAATGCTTTATAAAAGGGCTGCATTAAATGATGCATGGGGCAGCAGCTGATGGTGCATTTGCACCAACAAAGTAAGGACAAGCGCGTTCTTAGAAGTAGTACAATGAGAAGGGATCAGGGGATTGGTTAAAAGGAAGGGGTCAAGTTTTGCCCTAACATTGCACATTTTCATCTTACAATAGCCTACCATGTATAGTTGGGGTGTTACCAATTGTTTTAACTGAAAACTACAACATGCTAGCTTTTAAGTCTTTCCATGCTTTATTTATGTACATATTCGGAGAATGATTAATCTAAAACACTTTTCGATGTATTTCTAAGCTCTTAGAATTATGACTCTCATTGAATTGCCCCATGCTGCTCACCTGCGGTGAAGTAGGTCATTGCAGTCAAGGATTTGAACTTCATCGAAACTTTGGGGCCTAATTAGAGTTTGGCAGACATACTACCATGTCCACAAAACAACCAGCTTGTTCGCAATATTTAGGGTCAGACAAACCTTCATCTTTCTGTCAGCAGAGCCACCACTGACTGACTCCTCCGGTGGAAACTTTACACCGAACGCCCCAGAGACATTGAGCAGTAACGTAAGTAGTTCAGGTCATCCACCCTACTTAGGGTGGACATTTTTCGTTTTTAAATATCGAACTCCTGCTGTAGACATGGCTGTTCTTCAGGACAGCTGTGTAAAACTTAAACACTGCCTCCTTCCAGAGTGCCTGGAGTTGATTAGTATGTCTCTATCCTCGGCCTCCATTCCCATGTCGTGGAAACATGCTAAAGTTGTTCCCCTGTTAAAAAAAACAACGTAGGAGGCGTCCAAGCCTGAAAACTTCCGACCAATATCCCTGCTCCCATTTCTTCCCAAAATCTCCAAATCCCATGTCAATACCATTTTATCTCAATATTTGGAAGCTAATTCAGTACTGGATCCTTCCCAAAATGGCTTCTGGACTAGGCACAGTACCAAATCGACACTGCTTGTGGTTACAGAGCAGCTAAGGTCCTCCCTGGATGATGGCAGAACCTCGGCCTTGATTCTGCTCGACCTGAGTGAAGCCTTTGACACGGTCTCCCATAAGATCCTGCTATATGGTCTAGGTGAAATTGGTGTCAATGGCAAGGCCCTCTACTGGCTTGCGCCCTTTCTGGCTGACCGAACCTTTCAGGTCTCTGCTCCTTCCCTTTTCTCCTTCCCTGTTCACCCTCTATGCTGTGGTGTCCCTTAAGGGTCGGCACTGAGACCCTCATTATTCAATATATACATCCGCGCTCTGGCCCTCATGGCTAAAGCCCGGAATATCTCTCTGATATCATACGCTGATGACACTCAGCTGCTGCTTACCTTTTCCAGTAACCCCAATCAGGACTCTGTGAAATTTCAGGAAGATCTCACTGCCATCTCTGAGTGGATGGCCGACAACTACCTCCAATTGACCTCGACTAAATCACCACCTCCTGGTAGGCAGAGACAACCATCTCTGGGGCAGCCAGTGGTGGCCCGCTGCTCTTGGAGCGCCCCCCAACCTAAACCTATGGTTAAGAACCTGGTAGTTTGGGTAGATGGTGCCCTTTCCTTTGAGGTGTACGCTAAATCTGTGGCAGGCACCTGCTTTGGTCTGCTACGTGGCCCAAACGCCTATTGTGGGACTTTCGATGCTCACACCTGATAGCTGATTGTCCAGTCCACCATTCTGTCACGATTAGATACTGTAATGTGCTGCTTCTCAGCATTAATAAATCAGTGACAAAAAGGCTCCAACGGGCTCAGAGCGCTGCAGCTGCGCTCTGTTCGCACTGCCTAAGTATTGTCACGTCTCTGACCTCCTTTGCCAGCTTCATTAGCCACCAATAGAACAGAGAATTTACCTCAAAACTCTCTGCTCCCCTCACAAGATCCTTTCTAGCCTCTGTCCCAAGATCTTGAGCCATATGTGCTCCCCTTGCGTACCCACCCGGGTCTTGCGCTCGGCAGATCTGCATTTGGCCCGAGTACCCTGGGTGCGCAGGGTGAGAGTGGGTGGATGCTCATTCAGGGCATTGGCACCTGCCCTTTGGAACTCCCTACCTCTCTCTGCCTGCAGTATATCTGATCATTGGATCTTTAGAAGAAATGTGAAGACATGGCTATTTTCCAATCACTGAGATGCCTTTGACACCCACTCTGCTATATTCAGCGCTGGGACGCCCCACTGCTGAGGCAGCCATTTACTCTACAAATATTTTAGCATAACATAACTGTGGTACTTTCAGAAGAGACACTGTGGTGCAGCTCCTTGGAAAAGGAGAGATGTACACTTGTCTGGTGATGATCTCTATGTGTGGGAGCTGGTATTTTGCAAGGGCAGAGGAGTAAATCCTTCCTCTGCGCTGCCAGTCTGAAAGACCATCCACTAAACTCTCAATAATCTTCTTTGTGTCTTTATTATTGCCTTAATTTAATATTGATATGTGAGATTAGTTGCGGTTGTTAATAGCTGCAGCAACTTCAAGAGTTTCTATGGTATTGATTCTCATTGGAACAAGTACTCCCTTAATGTTGAAAACAGCAGAAACACTGCATCTGCATTTGTTTATTTCAATGTGTTTTTGCAACATGGGTGCTAGAGTGCTTTTGATGAATTTACCATATATGTTGAGCCATTGATAAGAGATGCATGAAAAGATAAAAACACTTCATAGCTGCATTTGCTGTAACAATTAAGATCATAGTAATAATTGTGGATATAGTTTAATTTAGAGATATATCTGTTAGTAAAGCAAATACTGGCAATATGTAGTGGAAGTGTTTCTTTTATGTGTTTCCCAAGGTGAGGGATAACAAGTGGATAGTAGCTGACTCGTTTGGCTTGTTTCAGAAGACTTTGATGGTAGGAGCCTGGTTGTTGGGATGCAGTTCTAAACGTTTGGTGCATTTGTTGAGAAAACGTTTCTTCTTGTATTTAGGAATTTCAAGTCAAAAAGAAGTCTTTCTTCTTGTAGTGTTGTTTCTTCCAGAGATACCAGGTTTGTGTGCCTGGTAGTTTAGAGTGTTAATGTGTAGTTTTGTAAGTGATGCAGGCAGTGTTATAGGTGCTTCAACAGGTAAACATCTCAGTGATGACAGAACAGGTTTGATATGGTCAAAGTTCTTAGTTTTGGAAATGAGTTAAGCAGCAGAGTGCAGGACTCTTGTCAAAGTAGCTAGGTGTATCCTTGGGAGGTCTGTGAGAAGAGCATTCTCACAATCAATCAATACTAGAAATGACAAAGGGCTGGACTATGTTTTTAAATTGGCAAATCTTTGATATCCACATCCATTGATAATGGGCACTCTTTGCTATTGCCTGAGAGTTGAAATTCTTTTTAGAGTCCAGGATAAGGTCAAAGATATTACTGATATGACAAGTTTGGGTGAGATGTCCCGGCTGATGTGGTCATCAGCCAATTCAGCAAGAAAGTTTTATTTTTTTGTGGGAGAAGACAAGAAATTCTGTGTTCTGAGAGTTAAGTTTTATTTCATGTGCTTCATGAAAAATGTAATTTTAGCGATGTTGGGGGTAAACATGTCAGTTGTTTAGCTGTGTGTAATCTGCATATTCATGAATGGAGAACCCAATTCTGTAGGAATCAAACCTAGTGATTTGGCTTATAGACAGAATGGTAAAGGTGGTAAGATTTATCCTCGGAGCATACCTAAAGGTGAAGGATTAGGGTTTAATACTGAGTCTGAGGTAGATGTCTGAATACTGAGCTAGATGTCAGACGGTGGTTTGCTGCAAATTCAGTACTAAACCTTTCTCCTTACCATGCGGGGTGCTGCAAGGTTCTTCAATGAGTTCTACTTGATTTAATCTTTATGGGCCTGATTTTGATCTTGCGGATCTGGTCCCGCTGTCGCTTTTCTGTCAGATTCTCAGTCTGCCTCTCCCTATTTAGATGTCTGCCTCTCCCTATTTAGATGCTGGTGGGTCAATGGACGAGAGTCCGTTCGAGTGTCGCCATCTCCGCATGATTTTTACACCCGCGTTCGATGGCACCATAGGCAAAAGTGGCTGGCAGAGGTAATACAGCCTGCATTTCCATAGGGCCAATCACAATGTGTCTTCCCCTCGACGTAACTGTGATGGGGAAACCTCCACACCTAACTTGGTGATTTTGAGGGGATATAAGGCAGAAACAAACATTTTTTTTCTTTTTTCCACCTCCTTTTGCAACATGGACACAATCGTCCAAGTCCTGGCTTTACTGCTGCCACTTGGCCACGAAGGAAATCAACCCCGCTGTCGCCAGAATCGAAGGTAGGCTTCTTTTTTACTTGTTACCTTTTGAATTGTCTGTTTACATTAGCTCTGGACTCGTCCATTTTTAAATCGCTCTTAAAAGCAATCATTTACTAATGTGTAATGCATATGTGTGTGTAATGTGATTTGTTAAGAAATGTAAAGAAACACATCTGTATAATTTGTTTTATTTTTAAATTTGGTTCTAGCTGCCTTCATGATAATGAACACTTACACAAAAATGGACATAATTCAAAAAGTGTCCATACAGGTGTGTTTAATTATTTTTTGTAGTGCATGTGTCTGTATGTTTTGCAGTTGCATGTGGTCTCATGTCTGTTGTATATGTTTGGATGTGTGTGGTTTGCCTGGTGTCTGGTATTCTGGTGAAGTGTGTGAATTTGGGTTTAGTGGGTGTTGTTTTGCATGTAGGTGTGCCTGTGTGTTAGTGTGTTGGTTTGGATGAGTGTGCTCTTGAGATGGTTGTGGTGCTTGAGGGTATCGTGGTGGTTGTGGTGGTGGCTGTGGTGCTTGTGATTGTGGGTGTGGTGGTGGTTGTGGTAGTGGTTGTGGTTTTGGTGGTGAGTGTGGTGGTTGTGGGTTTGGTGGTCGTTGTGGTGCCTGTGGGTGTAGTGTGAATAGAGTGTGCATATTATTTGGGTGTTTCAGTGTGTGTTTGTGTGTCTGTTGGAGTGGGTGTCTGCAAAGAAGTGAGTGTGCTTGGCCTTGGGGTGGGAGTTAGGATTTGGGTTGAGGAAGGGACCTCAGTTGGGGCACAAGGATGGGACATTGGGGTGAGTGAGAAGGCTATTTTTGTAAGTGATCTCTGCATGGCAGACATGGAACTGTTAATGGCATCCAGAAATGCAACCATTTGTTGCACTTGACAACTAAGGCCATGGATGCCATTCATGATTGCAGTCTGGCTTACTGAGATGCTGCGTATGAAGTCAATAGACTCCTCACTCAGCTAATCCAGGGTGACAAGGGCAGGGGGTGAGGTGCTTGCTGTGAAAGAGACCCCAGCCCTTTTAGATGGTCGGGTTTGGCCAACAGGGGGGAGCAAGAGGGAGGGTGGAGATGTGTCTCTGGCTGGTGGACAAGTATGTGGTTTAAATAGTTCCTGTAGAGTCTGCCACCCCTGGGGACTGGTCACTTGTGGAGGCCTCCAAAGATGATGATGAGGTGGTAGCCCTCTTTTCCAGTCCCCTCACCCTCCATGACTATGTGTCCATTGGCGTCCGATGTCTCACCACCCAAAACAAAGTGTCCAGATGCTTCCCCACCTTCGTGGCCAATATCCCTTTTGCCTGCTCTTAAAGATGCTGAAAGACATATACTATAGTTGTATTGTATCTATGTTAATACAACTGATCATGACATTTTTTCTCAAAACATTTTCTACATTTTCATTTTTCACCTGCTTCAAGTCTTTCAAACTTTGGTTTTAACATTATCTCATGCAGGTAGGCAGCTTCTTCAGAAATCATTTGATCACAGTTTTATAATTTCATAATATAGCTCCTATCTTATTTTTAATAGTTTTTCCTAAATAGTTTAAATTTTCTCCTGGAACTGTTTAACACCTCTGAATGGTTCAGATGGGTTGTTTTGAATAGTGAACTTATGTCACAAAAATCGATATAAAGCTAAAATCCCTTTGTACATTGTTTGTACATGGCAAACAACTGTATGTAAAAATATAAAAATATGAATCAATGTGTGTTAATATTTACTGCAATGTTCTACCAGTATTTGTGTAAGCTAAAACCTGTTTCTTTCGTTTGGCCATTTCACAATGGTAACACTTACTATGACTAACTTAAGTATTTTCCAAATGTTAAAATACATTTTATGGATTCAGTACATAAGTTGCTTATTAATGTATTATGCCTCATGTATTTCCTTGCAGAAATTCTAAAATAATTTGCTGGCATTGCCAAATGACTTCTACAGCATAAGTAAATACCTAGGGTTTGAAACACATCTAATCCACTTTAGTACAGAGCAAAAATATTAATTCATTTGACTACAAAATATCTTCAGTTATTTTCAGTTTGTTTTACCATTGTGAAAACAATTTGCAAATATGCTGACATTCCTTTTAGGCAAACATAGGTACAACATTACAGTGAATTTTAAAGACAATGATTCAGGTATATTTGACTTTTTTTTTTAAATCAATGCAAGTGATTCTGTAGATGAGTGAGTGGTTGTGTAAATGGTTGTATGGATCTGTGGATGGGTACATTAGTGGTTGTGCGATTGGGTGTATGAGAGGTCATATGGTGAAGTGAGTGGGTGTGTGACTGGTTCTGTGGATGATGTCATTAGTGATGTCATTTGATATGCCATCGGTGATGTAATCAGTGATGTCACTGACCATGTCATGAGCTTTTAATATGTAATATGTGAGGTCATAAGAAATGGATTGGAGGGGTTTAAGTTATTCTTAGCTCAGGTAAACAATACTGCTGAATTTCTATGGTTTTGTACAAGTGAAATCTGAGTCCCGTGGGGCGTGGCCAAGCCGCCGACCAGGATGGCCGCGTAGGCTTGTAGCTCCGCCACTGTTTCCTGGCTTAATGCCCATCCTGGCGCCGTTGGTGGGGTCCCCGGGATTTGGAGCAGTGCAGGAGATAGTTTTGCGGCCTCCGGTGCGGGACGATACCTGAATGTGAAATGTGCCGTGGACCGGCGGTGACCTTTGAAGGCGAGCGTCGATGTGGCCTGCGGCGTGGAGTGGAGCTGGGAGCTCTAGTTGTGCTCCTGTCAGGTCCAGAGTGCGGACTGTGGAGGCCGTCCTGCGACGTGGCTGAGTGGAGGCAGAAGATGGGTGAGTGGCTGCGATGGGGGCTGTTGGTGACTGGGTGACGCATTGTGGGGCACAGGCTCTCCCCAGAAGCTCCACTGTGGCAGGGGCCTTAACTGGGGCCCCCATTGCAGTAAGTGTGAGGCAGTGCAGAGTTTGGGACATCACATAAGATCCGCCTGGTGGTGGTTGCACAGTTGTACTACACCTGCTGGGGTGCGCAAAGAGACACATCTAAACGGAGGGCTGGGGTGCATCTGCGTTGTGGACAATGCCCCCGCGACCTGTGCTACCCCATACCTGCCCACCATTTCAACGGAGTGGGGCATGGGATGGAAAGACTCCAAACAAAGCACTCTGCCTTTCAAACTGCTGGCTACCAGTGCAGCACCACCACAGACCAACATGGCGAAAGGAGGTGAGACGCACACCGCGGAAGTCACTAGGCCTGACACCCTGCTGCTGGAGCTGAGAGTGGGCTTCAGGGCCCTGGACAGTCGCTTCGATGCCCTAGACAGGTGGCTAGGATCTATGGGGGCCTGACTGGACCAGCAAGAAGGGCGAGTAACGACGGCAGAGGGTAGAATCTCCGATCTGCAAGACGGCGTGGCTCAGACAACCAAGAGATGTGAACGGCTGGAAAGGTTTCTCAAGCCTGTCGCCATCAAGAATGAGGACTTAGAAGCGTGAGGGTGAAGGAATAACGTCCGCATCATGGGTGTGCCCAAATCCACCAACACCGGGTGGCTTGACCACTTTGTTGAAAAAGCTGTTTACGGACCTCTTTGGGGGTAAGCCATTCACATCAACCTTTGTGGTTGAACGTGCACATCACATCATGGGGCCATGACCAAACCCTGGCTGTCCACCGAGGCCAATCATAGCACGCTTCCTGAATTTCAGAGACAGGGACACAGCTTTATGGCTGGTATGGGAGAAGGGCCACCTTGAGTGGCAGGGGTCGGTCATTTCCATGTACCCGGACTTTACTGCAATGGTGCAGGAATCACGCAGGAAGTACGCAGGGGTAAAGGCAGCCCTGCGTAAGATGGGAATACGGTACGGAATGCTGTATCCAGCGAGACTGAAGGTCGATGTCGACGGACGATCCTGCGTGTTTGACTCGCTCCATGAAGCCCAAGAATTGTGCCAGAAATACTCCAACACCGGGAAGAAACAAGGTTCTCCATCGCCGCAGCAGTCGCAGGACATTCCAAACTCGGACTCTAGTGCTGATCTCTTCTCGGCCAGTTAAGCCCACGGTACTCCTACTTTAGCGAGATGAGCATGAGCTGTTGTGTTTGCTGGACTACTGTCTACACCACTGGGAACCACTTCCTGGACTTATTGGGACACCACCATGGGCAATTAGAGTCTAATCACAGGCATACTTGCCAGGATACAGGGCAGCGGTGGGGTGTTGCCACCCCCCAAGTGCAGATGCACCTGTTTCAGTTTTTGTGGGTACATGCTATATTTTGTGTTTGTGTTTATCAGTCTTTCATACTGGTTATAGACAGGGATTTCCCCCTAGAGTTGGGTAAGGGGGATGGGTGGAGGGACGGTGAAATATGGGTAGATAGGCCTTTGTTCGTAATTTGGGTTTTTTACAGTTACCATTGGCAGTGCAGTAGTACAGGGCCAGGTGGCTGGGTGTTGGAAATGTCAGATTCAGATCATTATTAATATGGTAAACACAGAAGCCAGTGTGGTTATGATATCCTGGAATGTTAGGGGATTGAATAATACCAGCAAATGCAAGCAGGTGACCAACTATATGCAACGCCACCAGGTGGACATAGTCTTCCTACAGGAGACTCATCTTGCAGTACACGCTAAGATGTCATTGGTATCCGGTTGGGGGGCGCACAAGTATTTCGCAGGCTAGAGCTCATATGCCAGGGGGATTGCATTGTTGATTCATAAGCGGGTGCCATTTCGAGAAGCGGAGGTCTATCGTAATGTGGGAGGGCGTTACCTACTGGTGAAGGGTTGTCTGCTCGAGCACTTTTTGTTAACATATACGCTCCTAATGTTGATGACCCGGATTTCTTTAAACCGTTCACACACATATGGAACGTATGGCGGCAGATCACATATACCGGGGGGGACTTTAATCTGTTGTTCAGCCCAGAGAGGGATAGCATGTCACATGCGATGGCCACGAAACCTAGGGCAAGACGGGTAGTGTTGAACACTATAGAATGCTTTGGGCTAGTGGATGTATGGAGATATCACAGTGCAGACCGTGAGGGGTACACCCATTACTCAGTGCCCCACAACACTTGGGCACGCCTGGATTATTGGTGCTTATCTGCCGGTGCGGTGCTATGGGTCTATACGATTGCCCATCTGCTGCGCACATTGTCAGACCACTCTCCAGTATTGGTTAAATTGAAGATCCCCAGAGCAGGGGGGTGTTTAAGTGGCTGTGGCTGTTTCCTGATTTGGCTCTGAGGGACAGTTTTTGCAACAGAACTAGGGGAAGCCATAGTTGAGTACTTTGAAATAAACATAGGGTCCGGAGTTCCTGGCTGAGCCCTTTACGGAAGATGAGGTGACTGAGGTCATTAACGCACTGGATGGCTCTAAGGCACCAGGGCTTGTTGGGTTCACGGGCTGCTTCTATAAAAAATACAAAAGCTTACCTACGCCCTATCTCATTGACTTGTGTCAGGAGGCAATAGAGACAGGAGAGCTCCCACCCATGTTATGGGAGGCAGTCATAATATTATTGTCCAAACCTGGTAAGGACGTTCAGAAATGTGGTTCATATCGACCACTTTCCTTCCTTAATTTTGACAATAAAATTTCAGCCAAAATGTTAGCCACCAGGTTGGCAATAATTGTTGAAAAGTTGATCTTAGACGTTGCCTGAGCAACATCTCGTCCTGGATGGCACTCAACACTCTCAGGCTCAATTCGGATAAAGCCGAGGTGTTGTTTTTTAATCAAAAAAATCTACCTCTACCTTTACTTTGGTGGCCTCCTGAGTTGACCCCACCCCCTTTACCGGTGAACTCAGCTAGGAATCTTGGTTTTCAATTTGACATAGAATTGTCTTGCAAGGCTCAAATAAATAAGGTCACCTCTGCGTGCTTTGGTAAGCTTTGCATGAGTCGTAAAATTCTCCCTTTTCTGCCCATGGACACCCGTAGGACCATCATTTATGCCCTTATAACATCACACCTGGACTATGCGAGCAGTCTGTATGTGGGAGCACCGGCCTATTTGATTAAACGCCTGCAGATTGTACAGAATGCGGCGGCAAGGTTGATATGTAATATCCCTTATCGTCACTCAATTTCTCCTCACCTAAAAAAGCTACACTGGTTGCCTGTGACTAGCCGCATACAGTTAAAATCCCTGATCCTGACATTTAGAGCAATAAAGGGTCAAGGGCCTGCATATCTCAGAGCCAGACTCAAGCTTGCCCAGTCCAATCGATCACTTATATCAAATCATCTATGCCTCCTACGCTCTCCCCGATTTTGGCGCTCCAGAATTGGGGGCAGAGCCTTTGTAGTTATTACTGCTAAATCATGGAACAGCCTGCCATTATCTCTTCATATGACTGAATCTGAATGCCTGTTTCATCTGTTTTCCAACCCTTAGCCACGCTGTGATACTCACTACAGCCCACTGTCCGTGGCGCCGGGACACCCTGGTTGGGGGTAGCTGCGTGCTCTATAAGCTTAAAAAATAAATAAATAAATAAATCTCCCCTGCACAATTGGGTTTTATCCCCCATAAATCGACAGCTCTCAATCTCCGTACTCTGTTTGCTACACTACATCGGATATTGCCACTGGTCCCGGCGCCCGCTGTCCTCCTTGATGCTGAGAAAGCATTTGATTCGCTGGAGTGGCCCTTTTTGTTCTCCTCTTTGGGGAGGCTGAAAGTGCCGGAGTGATTCCCGGCAGTGGTCAGGTTGTTGTACACTGCCCCCACAGCGCGTATTCATCTCAACGGTACCATAACCAGTGCATTCCAGATCTCGCGTGGAAAGCATCAGGGTTGTCTGCTATCCCCCCTTTTGTTTGTAATTGCACTCGACCCCCTAGTGAGACATCTGTTGGAAGGGTATAGTCACCGCGGGCTACAATTCAACATCAGCCCACTTTTACTTACATTATACGCCGACGATATCACACTGTACGTATGTAACCTGGACGATAGTCTGACACCCCTACTACGGGAAGTGAATAGATATGGTACAAAGTCGGGCCTGTACATAAACTGGGAGAAATCAGAAGTGTTTCAACTGACCGATGCAAGCTATAGCAGGATGGGGGACTATCCACTGTCCTGGTGTGATGGCTCTGTGAGGTATTTATGTGTCCACATACATAGAGACAAAGATCGTATCCTTCAACTGAATTACGGCCCGGTGGTCGAAAAGTTGAAATGCAACATAGAACAGTGGCTTAAACTGCCCCTTTCGATGGCTGGAAGAAGAGCCTTAATTAAAATGGTGGTACTACCACAATTTTTATATATTTTCCAAAACATCCCGACACCGCTCTATAACAACATTTTTGCCCAACTGTGACCTTGCTGATACGGTTGGTGTGGGGTGGAAAACAGCCCGCACCCACTGGGAAACCCTAGTACTGCCATATGAGAGGGGCAGGTTTGGGGTGCCAAACTTTCAGATTTATTATCTGGTGGCGCAGGCAATCTTGGCCCGCCTCTGGTACCATGTAGATGTTGGAATCCCATATCATCGACCAGAGGCTGACTTGGCGCTTCCTGCGCCTCTCCACATGTTTATACTGGCAGGGTTCCCGCGTGATCCGCAAGACATCCAGACACTGTCCACAACCAGTTGGGCATGGCGTAAGCTGTTGCGAGTAACAGGATCTCGTATATTGTACTCACCTGCGCTACCTCTTGTGGGAAATGGTTGGAAACCTATCCTGCAGGAGACGTTAGTGAAGCGCACACTGGCAAAATACCATCTCTCAACTTTTGGAGATACGTTTCCAGGCAGGCACATTTTCTCCCGCACGGAAGACCGGTGTTTCAGAAATGCCACCATAATGGACCGCTTTGTGCTGCTCAGACTATAAAGGGCACTGTGTGTGTGCTTGAGCAGCTACCCCTTGGAACCAACCGAATATCCAATACTCAGGGGTGTGATTAAGGACAGGGACAGGAGCCATTTGATTGCCCATATATACAAGGCGGCAGTGGCGCTGCTTCCGTGTCATGATACAGACGTGCGTGCGGTGTGGGAGCGCAATCTTGGATGCCTGCTTACGGATGGGCAGTGGAGTCGGTGCTGTGCGCAGATACATAGAGTGCCCCCTAATCATCGGCACAAGTTGCTACATTTCAAATTTTTGTGGAGAGCATACATGACACCCAGCAAACTGCATCGCTTTGACCCTACCCGGTCAAATGACTGCCCAAGGTGTCAATTCCAGGGGGCCGACTTCGCACATATGACCTGGCCTGCACCAGACTAGAGCATTATTGGAGGTCGGTCTATGGGGAACTATCCAGGATTATTGAAATTGAGATTTCACCCTCCCCATTGTTGGCCTTGCTGAGGTACGTGCACGAACTCCCTAAGTCTAGGTGTCGCTTCGTTGCCATTGCACTTCTACTTGCCAAACATGAGATTGCCATCAGATGGGCCTGCGCATTCACACCCACACTTCAAACCTGGTTACACAGCATGACATATTGCAACACCACCAGTGACACCTATGCACAGTTGCAACCGCAGGCCTCTAGACCAGTGTATATTTGGTCACCATTTCAGACCTACCTCTTGGCGACACGGGATGGTGATAACACTCCAACGCAGGAGCAGCCTGCGCCAGTTAGTACTGTAACCGATTGCGATATACAAAATATGAATGCATCAATGTAGAAATTGCTGCGTACCTAATAGGTTCTTTTGTTCATTCTTCATTGTAGAGATTGTGTGCCTATTGTTATATGGGTCTTGTATTTATGCACTTGGATATTTCTGACCACGTCGATATTGTTTTATTCTTGATCTTCTTGATTTCTGCACTCCAACGCTAAGCTGCATTTTTCCATCGTTAAAGCTGTAAACTCAATAAAAAACAAAAACAAAAAGAACTATAACAACCCCATGACCTTTGTTTTTTTCAGTGAATTTCGAAGGTTTTTTTAATGTTATTTCCTAACTATAGCGTCCTTGTAACCTTTGTTTTTTTTGAATATTTTTTACATAATTCTTTTCCTAAATTTAACTTGTAACTTTCAAGAGTGGGTGTGTGAGTGACTGTATAGGTCAGTGGGTGGGTGTGTGAGTGGCTGTATGTGTCTATATGTGGATGTGTGAGTGGTTGTATGGGTCTATGAGAGGATATGTAAGTGGTTTTGTGGTTGTGTGAGTTGATGCATGGGTTTGTGAGGGGGTGTATGAATAACTGCAAGCCCAGAAAGTTAGAATCATTTGAGCTTTACAGAAGTGGAGCTTCACCTGCCGGTTTATCTAAAATTCAGAGCAAGCTGTTTCAAAAATTTGAATATAGAGAAAGGACATGCGATATTATACCCCCTGTTTTTAATTCTGGCCCCTCATGTCATTTTCACATGTGTCCACATTACAAGGTCTTGCAATGGCTACAAAGGGTGTTTTACATAGTTTTGTTTTTGCACCACAACACATTCCCTTTGTTTATAGGAAAAGTTGTTTGATATTTGCAGGATTCGCAGTTTAGTTTATTATATTTTTAAAAAGTATTTTTAGATTTGCGAACCCTTCTTGAACTGTTCCAACATGTTCTCTCTGGTACAGCGGGGAATTCACGAAATCAACGTGATTTTCAAAAACTCTTCAAATAATATGCAGCTATTCTAAAAATTATTTTTGAAGTATGTGACTTACTAATATTATGCATTCATTTATGTATCCATAAGTGATTTAATGTTATCTGCTGTGACGTCAGTACATCATTGTGAGGTCACCACGAGACCCATGTGACAGAAGAATAAAGACATTTGATTGGTTAAATCAATTTTCATGTTTCTGCAGAGGAAGTGCCCTCCCACTTTTTTTTACTCCTGGTGCACTTCTGTAGTTTCACACTTCTTAGTGCAGCTTTAGATTGATTTTGTATGGGTGGCATATTTTACAGTTTAAAAATGGTCTGTTCCAGCTCTAGTCAGGCCCCAGACCCAGAATAGCACTCTTCATCTTGTGAAGAGCAGCTGCTCCCCTAGAGAAAAGAGAGCATTGCTTGGGAGTTTTTTTCTATTCCTTCTGAGGAGGAAAAGAGTTGTACTGCAGGTGGAGTGCACACTCTGTAATCAAATATTATCTAGAGGAACCAGCAAAAAATATTGCCATGGGACTAACTAAGTGCTCAAGCATTTGCAATCTAACACCTACTGTGGCGCAAACCGCTGAGGAGATACATTGCCAGTAACAGGAACCGTCACAATTCCAGTTGTCATACCTGAGTTGGTTGACATGTGCAGTTTTACTGTAAGTACAATAAGGTTTTGTCTGTTGGAGAACATTCTTTTTGAGATATTATTGAGGCTAAAAAGTGCCACTTTTCTGTTGCGCAGATTTCTTTTAGTTTCATTTTTGTAGTTCCTGCTTTAAAAATGAAAATAAATACCAAAAAAGTTCAGAAGCACACAAAACAAAACAAGTTAGAAAACAAAAAAAGGTTCTTGTTAGAACTGCCTTTTCTGGTTAAAAGAGAGAATAACTATACATTTTTTGTTGGTATGTCATTGTAAACACCTGTCAGTGTCTGTCTATATACATGTTATTTTAAATGGGTGTTTGAGTCATTGTATATGAGTGAGTGAGAAGGTGTGTAAGGAGCTGTATGGCTGAGTGAGTGGGCACATGAAGAGGTATATGGCTAAGTGGGTGTGAGTGGGTTAGTGAGTATTCAGTGGGTCTATGGGTTTGTGAATTGGTGTGTGAGTGGCTGTATGGGTGAATGAGTGGATGTGTGAGAGTCTGTATGAAGGGATGAGTTACTGTGTGAGTGAATGTATGAGTGAGTGAGTGACTGTATGAATGGCTGTTTGGATGAGTAGTGGGTGTGTGAGTGGGTACATGGCTGAGTGAATGATTGTGTGAGTGGCTGTATGGGTGACTGAGTGGGTATGTGAGTGGCTGTATGGGTGAGTGAGTGGCTGTGTGGGTGAGTGAGTGGGTGTGTGAGTGGTTGTATGGGTGAGTGAGTATGGCAGTGTCTAAGTAGGTATATGAGTGGGTGCATGAGTAGGTCTGTGAGTGGGGAAATGAGTTTTTGAGTGGTCTGTGAGTCAGTGCATGAGTGTCTGAGTGGGTCTGTGACTGGGTGTGAGAGTGTTTGAGTGGATGTGTGACTGGGTGTTTACGTGTCTGAGTATGTGTGCAAGTGACTATGTGAGTGAGTGAGTCTGTGTGGGTGCATGACTGTCTGAGTGAGGGTGAGTGGGTGTGCAAATGTCTCAGTGGGTATGTGACTGGGAGCATCAGTGTCTCAGTGGGTGTGTGAGTAGGTGCATAAGTGTCTCAGTGGGTGTGTTAGTGAATGGGTGTGTGAGTAGGTGTGTGAATGTCTCGATACATCAGTGTCTCAGTGGGTGAGAGAGTGGGTGTGTAAGTGTCTGAGTGGGTGTGTGAGTACATGAATATCTCAGGATATGTGAGTGGGTGTGTGAGTGTCTCAGTGGGTATATGAGTAGGTGTGTGAGTATCTCAGTGGGTTTGTGAGTGGGTTTATGAGTATCTGAGTAGGTCTGTGAGTGGATGCATGAGTATCTAAGTGAGTGTTTGAGTGGCTGTACAAGTGTCTGAGTGGGTGTGTGACTGGGAGCATCAGTGTCTCTGTGGGTGTGTGAGTAGGTGCATAAGTCTCTGAGTGGGTGTGTGAGTGGGTGTCTGAGTGTCTTGGTGGGTTTATGAGTGTGAGTAGGTCTGTGAGTGGATGAATGACTGTCTGAATGAGTGTGTGAGTGACTATGTTAGTTATGTGAGTGTCTGGGTGGGTATGTGACTGGGTGCATCAGTGTCTCAGTGGGTGAGAGAGTGGGTGTGGGAGTGTGTCAGTGGGTGTATAAGTGGGTGTGTGAGTGTCTGAGTGGGTCTGTGGTTGCGTGTGTGTGTGCCTGAGTGGATCTGTGAGTGGGTGCATAAGTGTCTGCATGGGTATCAGAATGGGTGCATGAGTGTCTGAGTGGGTCTGTGAGTGGATGTGTGAGTCAGTGTGTGAGTAGGTCTTTAACTGTGTGAGTTGGTATGTGAATGGGTATGGGACTCTCAGAGTGAGTCTGTGAATGGCTGCATGAGTGTGTGTGGGTCTGTGAGTGGCTGTGTAAATTTCTGAAATATCTGTGAGTGGGTGCATGAGTGTCTGAGTGGGTCTGTGAGTGGGTGTGTAAGTGTCTGAGTGGGTGCGTGAGTGTCAGAGTGGTTCTGAGAGTGGATGTGTGAGTGTCTGAGAGGGTCTGTTAGTATGTGTGTAAGTGTCAGAATGGGTCTCTGAGTGCATTAGTGTCTGAGTGTGTATATATATATATATATATTTTTTATTTTTTTAAATTTCGGCAAAATTCACGAATCTGCTGTAAAGTTAAATAAAGGGTTGCGCTGTGTGTCACAACAGATTTGCGAATCCTCACACGTGTAAAAAAAATGTTTTTGGGCATTTTCTTGCACATCAGGCGTTCATCACTGACCGCTATATTGCACCCAGGGGTCAGGGTACTGTTACCCTGTCTCCTTCCACTACATTTTGGACCAGATGTATGACCATTTTTTGCAGTTGCAAATGGGAAATTGGCTTGTTTGCGACCACAAATTAGATCTGCCCAATTTACAAACCCTATTTTGTGAGTTGGTAACCTATTACCAACTCGCAAAATAGAGTTTGCGACTCACTTTTAGGAAGGGGCGTGCCAAGGGAGTCCCTTCCTAATAGCGACTCGCACTTCAATGTAAGATTGTTTTGTGGCCACAATTGCAGTCGCAAACTACTTGCAGTTTACCACCCATTTAAAAAGGGTGGTAGATCCTCAGGGGACCTCTTCCCCTTTGTGACTGGCAGTGAAAATATTTTTTAAGAGCAGGCAGTGGTCCCATGGAATTATGAATATTGCACTATCTTGCCCCATGCACAATTGCCTACTTTGCACATGGTATTTTTGCACTTTATTTACATTATCAGGGCATCATACAAAACATAAAAAGATATTAGGTCCTTAATGGATGCTACTGGCAAAATTAGACACATATGTTTATAATTCTTTTAAGCACTAGCACTTTACTTGTTATAGCACTTTTGGAAAATGTAGAACACTTAGTAGAAATTGCACTTTAGGGGGTTGTAATTAGCCAATGTAGTATGGATTGGAAATTTTGGATATCAGTGACATTCAAGCAAAATATTTTTCAGGTCCATGAAAACAGTATTAACCTGGTTTGAATGCCTGAATTTACATATTTGGCAATATGTATCATATGCATTTTAGATGTGATATAATAGTATTTTACAATTAACAATGTGCATTTGAGCAAACATTTTATATTGTCAATAAGTGGGAAATTTCTTTATACATGTAAGTATTTTTTCCATTTCCATTAATTGGCTCGTATGCACTGTCACTTTAAATAATGTGATCAAACAGGACAATGCTGTCATGTGTTCCAGTCCAGGGAGGACCTGGCTTGGCAGTTCGGGCTGGACTGTTCCCATGAGGCACAGGGTCAAGACTGATTTGCATATTGCTGGGTTCAAACTGGAATGGCATGGTGAGCAAAAAAACGATGGATTTAGGCCCAGATCTCTTTACTGAGGTGAATGTATGACATTGTTCTGCATTCTGTCCATCAACTGCTGGTTTTGCATTTGTCATGTGATCAAGGCAGGTAAATGCCGAAAAGCGTTATGGCGAAATTGTTTGTGCGTGAATAAATACAAAATCTATGCACTACACTTGGGTCCACTCTCGTTTTGTCTTGGAGAAGACTGCTGCGAACAAGGAATCGTCATATATATATATATATATATATTATTTTTTTCACTGAAAAAAACAAAGGTTTCAGGGACATTATAGTTAGAAATTAGAATTTAAAAAACCTTTGAATTTCACAGAAAAAACCATAGGTTTCAGGGATGTTATAGTTAGTTGGACATTTGACTCGTACAAAACCAGAGAAATTCGGCCGTTAGAGTTAGTTGAGCCAACTGTAACTCACGCCCCCGCAATGCACTGCTGATGACGTCATATAATACATCACTCATGACATGGTCAGTGACATCACTGATGACATCATCCAGTAACTGTGTGTTTCTGTGAAGTTTAAATATGTTTTTTATATATATATATATATATATATATATATATATATATATATATATATATATATATATATATATATATATATCTATATATATATATGTATAGGCCAAGGTGTATTGAAGAATGAGTGGGTTGAGTGGGTGTGTAAGTGTCTGTATGGATGATTTGTTGGGTGTGTGACTGACTTTATAAGTGAGTGATTAAACATCTTAGTGAATGTATGGGTGAGTGAATAATCTGTGTAAGTGTGTGTATCAATATGTCAGTTGCTGTGTAAGTGGCTGCATGGGTTGGTGAGTAGGTACATGAGTGTCTATATGGCTTATTGATTCATTTTCCGAGTACCTGTATGGGTGGCTGAGTGTCTGTGTGGGTGGGTGAGGGACTGTGTGACTCCCTGCATGGATGTATGAGTGGGTGTATGTGTTCATGATTGCATCTGTGAAGGAAGGAATGGTTGAGTGAGTGTGCCTATGCCTTTTTTAGTGAGTGTATGGATGTCTCAGTGGTATATGGGTGAGTAACTGCATATGTGAAAGGCAGTATATGTGAGTGGCTGTTTGTGTGAGTGAGTGTTAGAGTGGCTATATGGGTGAGTGTGTACTTCTGTGAGTGATTGTAGATGAGAGTAAGTATGTGTTACTATCTGTATGAATAAGTGAGGTGGTGTGTGTATAACTATAGGTGAGTAAATGGCAGTGTGATTGATTCTTTGGGTGAATGACTAGGTGAGTGAGTAACTATGGGTGAGTGGTGGTGTGTGAGTATCTGTATGGGTGTATGAGTGCATATATCAGTGGCTGCATTGATGAGTGACTGCGTATATGAGTGACTGTATGGGTAAGTTGATGCTTGTGTAGACCTATGAATCAGTGAGTGGGTATGTACTAACTAGAATTGGTGTGTCTATATTTTCAAGAATGGTAGTCTATATTTTAGAGTAAATGTATGAAAAGTTATATTAGGGTATGAGGAGGTGCATATGAGATATTAAGTGGATGATGTCATGAGTGATGCCATTTGAGATGTCATCAGTGATGTCACTGACCATGTCATGAGTGATGTAATATGTGACATCATCAGCAGTGCATTGCGGGGCGCGAGTTATAGTTAGCTCAACTAACTATAACGGCTGAATTTCTCTGGTTTTGTACAAGTTAAATGCCCAACTAACTATAACATCCATGAAACCTATGTTTTTTTCAGTGAATTTCAAAGTTTTTTTAAATGCTAATTTCTAACTATAACGTCCCTGTAACTGTTTTTGTCAGTGAATTTCAAAGGTTTTTAAATGCTAATTTCTAACTATAATGTCCCAAAAAAACTTTTTCATAATTTTTACATTTTTCTAAAAATAATGTGATGTTTTCTCTTTTCTAAAATATAAATGAAGCATTTTTTAGAAGTGGATTCGCGTACCGATCGTGTACGAGTCTCAGTGGGTGCGTGAATCCAAGAATTTTGCTGCCATATTGGTTAAGTTGTGTAAGATGCGCATTTGGTATGTGAAGGGTACGTGGTTCTCAGCCCTGCGTAACGTCACGTATGTATTTCCATGGGTCGTGCCAGGAGCGCAAATTCACTGCAAATTTAAAAAATTTTAAGTATATGTATATAACTTTAATATGTATATTATAGCAAGAGATTATTTAATCTAATTGTAAATGTCATATATTTGTAATTGTTATAGAGATATAATATTGTTAAATATATTTATTGGGAATCGCGTCTGGTGCACTCTGGATGTGCGCCCTGGGTGCGCAAATCCCATGTGACTTCAAAAGAAACTTTTTCATTGGTTAAGAAGCTTTTGATTCTAAAACTTGAAAGACCCCACCCATTTTTTTCATTCGTTCAAGTGCATCTCAGCAGACACACCTGTTGTCTTTTGCTGCTCTTCTGTGTCTTTTTTTGGTGTTTTTTTCTTCCATCTAAAAATGACAGCTGGCAATGCACCTCAGCAGCTTCAACCTGAAGGTACGAGAGTATTGTATTAGGCATTTTTCTCCATACCACCTGGGAAGGAAAAGGTGAATGCCTGTAAAGTGACATGCACCATCTGTGAGAAGGTCGTCTCAGGAGGATCAGAAAATACATATTCTTGCGGCATGTTATCTATGTTAAAGCATTTGTAAACAATGCACCCTCGGCATCTTGTAAGAGAACAGCTGCGACATTAGCAACAATAGAACGCTGCTGGACCTAGCACCTAATCTGCGTCCACAACAACTGCTACACCAAACATCATCCCTGACTTTGCCAGAGTGGAGCAGCATTGTGTTAAATGTAAGAAGATCTTATGTTTTGGTAAGCAATCAGTGGATGCCATCCTGGTTGCCATTAGGAACCACCACTGTTACTTTTTTTAATGCAATGACTTTCTAATTGAGTTATTATTTTAACGCTTTCACTGTTGGTTCTGTTTATCTTTTCATTTTTTTTTTAAAACACCAAAAACATAAAAAAAGTTCAAAAACACTCAAAGAAATATAAAACAAAAAAAGAAGAAAAAAATTGTTCTTTTCAGAACCGCCTATTTGGTTAAAAATAGAAAAATGTGTAAGTGTATGAATTGTGGCAAGTGGTATATATGGAGAAGTGCATGTATGGTTGCATGAGTGCATGTGTAGTGCCTGGGTGATTGCAGAAGTACATGTGTACTACCTGAGTGATTGCATGAGTACATGGGTAATGCCTAGGTGATTGTAAGAGTGCATGGGTAATGTCTAGGTGCATCAAGGAGTATATCAGTGGTGCCTGTATGATTGTATAAGTGCATAGGTAGTGCCTGGATGATTTTATAAGTGCATGGGTACTGGATGGGTAAATATATGAGTACAAGGGTAGTGCTTGAGTTATTGGATGAGTGCAAGAGTAGTGCCTGTGTGATTGAAGGAGTACATGGATAATGCATGGCTGATTGGAGGAGTGCATGGGTAATGTCTAGCTGCATTGAGGAGTGCATTAGTAGTGCCTGTGTGATTGCTTGAGTGCATAGATAGAGTCTGGATGATTTTATAAGTGCACGGGTACTACCTGAGTCATTGAAGGACTGCAAGGGTAATAGCTAGGTGATTGCATGAGTGCAGGGGTAATATATGGGTCATTGGAGGAGTGCATTTGTAATGCCTAAGTGATTGCATAGGTGTAGGTAATTGGAAGAGTGCATGACTAATGTGGCTGATTGCATCAGTGCAAGAGTATTGTCTGGGTTGTTGCATGACCGTAGTGGTAGTGCGTGGGTGATAGAAAAAGTGTAAAAGTAGTGCATGGGTTCTGGCTGGATGATTGGAGGAGTGCAAGGATACTGCCAGGGTGATTGCAGCAGTGAAAAAGTACTGCCTCAGTTATTCTATGAGTGCATAGCTGGTACCTGGTTAATTGCATGAGTGCAAGAATAATGTCTGGGTGGTTGCATGACTCTAGTTGTAGTGCCTAGGTGATGGGAAAAGTGTATAAGTAGTGCCAGGTGATTTTTTAAGTAAATGGGTACTGGCTGGATGATTGAAGGAGTGCATGGATGCTGCCTGGGTGATTGCAGCAGTGTGAAAGTAGTGCCTTGGTTATTGTGTGAGTGCAAGAGTAATGTCTGGGTGGTTCCATTAGTGTAGTGGTAGTTCCTGGATGATTTCAGAAATGCATATGTAGTGCCTGGGTTAATGCATGAGTGCATCAGAAGTACCTGGATGAGTTTATAAGTGCATGAGTACTGCCTGAGTGATTGAAGGACTGCATGAGTAATAGCTAGGTGATTGCATGAGTGCAGGGTACATGTCTGGGTCATTGGAGGAATGCATACGTAATGCCTAAGTGATTGCATGAGTGCAGGGTACATGTCTGGGTCATTGGAGGAATGCATAGGTAATGACTAAGTGATTGCATGAGTGCAGGGGTAATGTCTGCAGGATTAGAGGAGTGCTTAAGTAATGCCTCAGTAATTCCATGCGTGTATGGGTAATGTCTAGCTGATTGCATGAGTGTAGAGGTAATGCCTCGGTGATTTTATAAGTACATGGGTATTGCCTGGGTAATTATATGAGTACAGCGCTAGTGCCTGAGCTATTGGAGGAGTGCAAGAGTAGTGCTTGGGTGATTGAAAGAGTACATGGATAGTGCATGGTCGATTAGAGGAGTGCATGGGTAATGCCTGGGTTCATCGAGGAGTGCCTCAGTAGTGCCTGTATGATTGCATAAGTAGGTTGTGTCTGCATGTTTTTATAAGAGGATGGTTATTGCCTGGGTAATTATATGAGTACAGTGGTAGTGCCTGGATTTTTGGAGGACTACAAGGGTAGTGACTGGATGATTGAAGGAGTACATGGATAGTACATGGCTGATTAGAGGAGTGCATGGCTAATGCCTAGGTGCATCGATGATTGCATCAGTAGTACCTCTGTGATTGTATGAGTGCATAGGTAGTGTACAGATGATTTTATAAGTGCATGGGTACTGCCTGAGTGATTGAAGGACTGCATGGGTAATAACTAGGTGATTGCATGAGTGCAGGGGTAATGTCTGGATCATTGGAGGAGTGCATGGCTAATGCTTAAGGGATTGCATGAGTGCAGGGGCAATGTGTAGGTAATTGGAGGATTGCATGAGAAATGTGTGGCTGATTGCATGAGTGCAAGAGTAATGTATGTGTCGTTGCATGACTGTAATGGCACTGCCTGGATGATTGCAAACATGTATAAGTAGTGCCTGGGTGATTTTTTAAGTGTATGGTTACTGGCTGGATGATTGCAGGAGTGCATGGGTAATGCCTTGGTGCATCAAGGAGTTCATCATGAGTGCCTGTGTGATTGCAAGAGTGCATAGGTAGTGTCTGGATGTTTTTATAAGTGTATGGGTATTGCCTGATTAATTATATGAGTACAGCGGTAGTGCCTGGGTTATTGGAAGACTGCAAGGGTAGTGACTGGTTGATTGAAGGAGTACATGGATAGTGCATGGCTGATTGGAGGAGTGCATGGGTAATGCCTGGGTGCATTGAGGAGTGCATCAGTAGTGCCTGTGTGATTTCATGAGTGCATAGGTAGGGCCTGGATAATTTTATAAATACATGGGTACTCCCTGAGTGAATGAAAGACTGCAAGGGTGATAGCTAGGTGATTGCATGAGTGCAGGGGTAATGTCTGGGGCATTGGAGGAGTGCATGGCTAATGCCTAAGCGATTGCATCAGTGCAGGCGTAATGTCTGGGGTATTATATGAATGCATTGGTAACACCTCAGTAATTGCATGAGGGTAGGGATAATGTCTTGCTGATTGCATGAGTGTAGGGGTAGTGCCTGGGTAATTGGAGGAGTGCATAGGTAGTGCCTGAGTGATTTTATAACTTGAAGGGTTCTGGCTGGGTGATTGGAGGAGTACAGGAGTAGTACCTGGGTGATTGGAAGACTGCATAAATAGTGCCTGGGTGATTTTATATGTGCATGTGTACTGCCTGAATGAATAGAGCATTGTATAGATACTGCCTGGATGATTGAAAGAATGTAATGGTAGTGTCTGGGTGATTGCATGAGTGCAGAGGTAATGTTTAGGGGATTTGAAAAGTGTATAGGTACTGCCTGGGTGATCAGAAGAGTGTACGGGTAATGTCTAGCTGATTGCTTGAGTGTACAGATAGTGCCTGGGTCATTGGAGGAGTACATAGGTAGTGTCTGGGTGATATTATAACTGTATGGGTACAGGCTAGGTGATTGGAGAAGTGCATGGATAGTTTATGGGTGTTGGCAGGAGTGTGGGAATAGTGCCTAACTGTATAGATGAGTGCATGGGTAGTGTTTGAAAAAATGGATGAGTGCAGTAAAAGCGACTGTAAAAATAAGTTCTTATTATAAGGCTTATTACATTATTTCATCTTACCTTCTTTATTAAAGAAGAAACAAAACTCAGTGAAACTATTGTACAGTAGTTTTGTTGTAAACTGAATTTAAAATCTTTTCAAACATTAGTATTACTTTCTGCAAAAAAAGAAGAAAAACTGTTATTACATATAATATTATAGTTTTAAGAACACAACATAATTTTAAAATTACATAACGTATTCAGTTTCCCTTTTTTGCTGTTCTCAGATTCTACTGAATTTCACCATACACAGTGAATTCAATGTAGATCATCATATAACAGCGGGGAAATAAATACAATCAATGGGATGGTAAAAAAAACAAATATGCGTTAAAAATGTTTACAAGTTCAACTATCTGTTTGCCTATCTACAGTTTCTAAATTACATTCTTCAACTACATTAAATCATTTATTTCTCAGAAGTACATTTTCTAAAATATACACTCTCCTTTACATCATGTATAATATAATGAACACATATATAAACTACTTCTTTCAAACACAATTTTGCAAATGCAATAAGAATTAGCACAAACAATAATCCAAACAGTAATTGTTCACATCTTCCCAATGGGCCACATAATGTTTCCAAATCCATTTGCATTGAAAATATTCAAAATAAACTTGTTAATTCTAGTTCACATCTTCCCAATAGGCCAAATGATGTTTTCAAAACTTTGGTATCAAAAATATCAAATATGAATTTGGTAATTCGAAAGGCAACCTGCATTCGAATTCCAAATGGGCATCATTGCAATTTGTCCATCCTTTATTGCACTTTAAATACACAGTATAGTGTCCAGATGTTGTAGTAGGTCCATCATGTAAAATAATAGCCACTGCTTTAAAAGTTCTTCCTGAAATTGATAGTTGACTTGCCACAAAACGTTTACTTTTGGGTTCCAATTTTCTTCCATTTGTTCTACAACGTTGTAGCATTAAAATGACATATTTTCCAAATCTTTCTATATATAATGTTGACAACATTTCTGATTTAGAATGAGAGCATTTCATATCTTGATTAGCTGTTTTTACTAATTTGTTAAAAGACACTGATTTTCAATCTGGTATTGTCAGGTATATGAATCCTTCAGTGTCTATTTCAGTGGTAGAAGAAAATGAACACTCTTCACATTTATGATCCCATCTGTAACTTAGTCTAAATAACTTTTCAATTTCTATTCCTTCATTTTCCAATATTCTAAGCATAAACATAAGAAATTCTTGTGCATCTTGTTGTTTATTCAATGTATATTTCAATGAACCAGGACATATATCCAAAAGATGCCGAATGCCAGAAGCAGTATGGATTTTACTTCTATCAGTTACCAACTTTTGAAGGATATAATGTAACCCTGGGTGTAGTTCGCGAAGTAGCACTTCGCGAAGCTACGCAAAGTGCAGTTCGCACTACGCGAGCTACGCGTAGCACTTCGCAAACTGCGTAGTACCTTGTTCGCACTGTGCCAGATGTCGTTTTCAATGATTTCACAGTGCGGACAAGCAACCGGCACTGTGCAATCATTGAAAATGGCATCTTGCACAGTGCGAGCTGTAGTTTTCTGCTGCTCGAGTAGATTTTTACTCGAGCTAGAGCTTTCTCAACGCGAACTGGTAGTTTCTCATCGCGAGCGGTCGCGAGCATACGCTACCACTCGCAATGAGAAACCTGACCTCCTCGCGTTGGGAATCTCGCCGGGAGGTTTATTTTCCATGCTCGCGATCGCCAACTTGATGTTGCTGATCGCGAACAAGGAAAAAGTCTCGCCGGGATGTCATTTTGCTTGCTCGCGGTCGCCAACTTGACGTTGAGGACCGCGAGCAAGCAAAAAATGACCACAGCACTACGCAACACTACGCTACGCGTGTTTGCACTGTGCTACGTGCAATTCGCGTAGTGTGAAGTAGCGCGAACTTCGCAAACTACGCGAGCGTAGCGTAGTGCTTTGCCCAGGCTTAATATAATGTAGTAAAGAACAGAATCTTTTTTCTCGATTTTCCATAATTTCATGATGAAGATGTTCTAGATAAAAGACAACATTCCCAATAACATTAGCACAGCAGTTGATACCTGAACTATTTTCTAACTGGTATCCTGCAATATCATCAATAGTGTCCATTTTCATTTTCTTTGCAGCTTCATCCTTCTCTGGAATTGTTTTCTTTTTTTGAATCTCACTAGAATGTTTGTCATATTTTCATTTTGAACACACTACATGTTTCTTATATATGGGATATTCACCTAAGTTAGGAGCATAAAGTCTTCTTAACCGATTATACTCTCTTACACAATTTGCATCAGCACTAATCTTTTACTCATCAAAATAAATCAAATACAAACCAGATGATGTTCTTACTCGAGACAATGCAACATATGCCATGCCCTCTTTAAACACTGTGCTTCCAATATTTACCAAAGCACTGTTTACTCTAAAACCTTGAGATTGATGAATGGTTAATGCATATGCTATAGAAAGAGGAAACTGTTTTCTACAAACATCCAATTCTTTTACAAGCAAAAAACAAACAGCACAACGTCCAATCTGTTTTACCTCTTCAATGTGATCAAATTTAATCTTCAAAAATTCAATTCCATCTCTGTTCTGAAAATTTACAAAATCAACAGCATTTCTCATTGCTCCATTTACTAAACCATCTTCTACATTCAAATTATGCCGTACAATTACCCGACAATTTACACATACATATAAAGTCTTTTCTAAACCTGCGGTCTTTGACACTGACTTTTCCAAAGAATCCAATTTTGAATGCAATTTCTCTGAGAGAAGAATAGTAACTCCTTTGTGTTCCATTTTATCAAAAGCTTCCATTTTCACTATTGGTTGTTTTTCCAATTTCAAAGGTTCATGATTGGATGTAGAACACTCTTGCAGTGTTGGCATTAGGCAAACTATAGACTTCTTTTCACCAATTTTTTTATAAATTATTTCAGGTAGTTTTCATTTTGAAACAATATCGTTAAAAGCTGACTTTGTAAAGCTTCTTTACCATGTTTTGTCAAAATACTACCTCTTATATCTTGCAGAATGTTTCCATAATGTTCATAGCTTGCTTGTCGCATAGTCTTAATAAGTTCTTTATATTCAAAATGAGACCAAATATTGACATTTCCAATACTTCCCAAAGATTTCCTAGTGTCCTCATGGACAATGGTTTTAAAAACAGGTTGCCCTTTTACAGGAGTAAGTTGTAGTAGGTGGCCGAATACAACTACATGTTTTCCTCCAAATAGAACATCATAATCTGTTTTCAAAATCTGTTGCATTCTTAAATGTACAAAGGCAAGCATTACGTTTGACACCATGCACACCTCATCAATGATTAGAAATGTCATTTTCTTGAGTACTCTTGAAACTTCATAACAAGCTTGTCCAGATAGCTTGTGATATTCCAACTTATTTTCATGTTCAACTGGTAGTATTGTGGTAAATAATTTAATTACCGGTACTTAATTTGATGCGGAAAATTAATAAGAATAGCTCAGAAAATAAGAGGCAGAATCCGTGGTATTAGAGGTTCGGAACGGGCTTTATTCCTATACAAAGGAACATAATTCGAATTATGGGCCTTCTATTCCATCACCACGAAAGTTCAGGAAGGAAGGAACAATACATTATTGACAGGTAATCATTTTTATAGAAAAGGCATTACAGTAAAACAGATGCAGGAGGCGTAACAGTTGATAACAGAGATAAAGGCATACATGCGTAACTAAAATGGGTGTAACTAGGCGTAACTAAAGAACGTCATTAGGTATGATGTCACAAATGGGTGGTTCCATGAAAGAATTTCGCAATGTCAGCAAGAATACTTGGCAGAGATGCGCGCGCAGCAGCATGACGTGTGAGTTGACGTGCAACTAGGGGGAGAATGGGACTTGACATTTAGCTCTACATGTGGAGACAAAAGTCTGGGGTTATGTCAACCTAATCCCAAATCATATCTAATATCCTATGTTTAAAGAACTGTGTTATCCAAAAAGAGAGGTCTCTTAGGATAGAATCTTATTCTATACTGACTATACTGACTGTTAGTGCGTGTACAAGCGTCTAAGTGTCTACACTAGATGCGAGGGGGTAGGAATATTCCATGGTAACAGGGCTATGAATTACTTGCATGAGGGCAGCGAGGCCTGGCCCCTTTGCACGGTAGCTGGAGGAATGTTTACTTAAACTGCTAGAAAGGAATGCATCGGATGAGGAGCGAAGGAGATAATCTCGAAGGTGAAATACAGTTTTTGGCAGGCGACGGGCTGGATCAGGCACCGTTAGCCGCGCAGGGAGTAAGACAAAGTTCATGGTCACAGATGCAGGCTCAGACTGGAGCTTTCAGAGGCAGAAGGCAAGAAAAGGCTTGGTGGCAGAATCAGGGCCTACTCGCCTGAATCTGTAGAAATGTGGGAAGTGAACCATATAAAGCCGGTGGCCTTTTATACTTAGGAATAGAATATCCGGCCCATTCATGGCGGATCTGAAAGAGGACATGTTGACGGTGGACGCACATGTATTTGCGTCTTCATAACTGGAACTGGAGGGAACATACATGTACTTGTGACTTATACATGAAACCGTTGGGGTCCAAGATAGGGGACATAACCGACCATAAAAATCCATATTTCCACATTCCCTCCTTGTCCCCTACTGGCCCTTAGGAGATATCAATCTTCATCAATCCATCGATCTGTTCATATAACATCATTTGTTCTTCTTTCTTCTTCCGGGATCTTGAACGAAAACTTGGATGTGGGATACACGAGGTGGCACACAGACCACAAATCGCCGGCCCACATTGTAGACATAAGCAGCAACTGAATAGTATGAGAAAGCCAATACCTAGGAAGGATAGAATTCTCCATCCCCAGGCTGACAACACGCCCCAGAACCAACCGGACCAAGTCCAGGTGCCTGGACTCTGGTGTATCTGGCTTACAATCTTATGAAGGCGGGTTATGGCTTTATATACTGACGGTGAATTTTCTGGTATGAAAATGCAACAACTTGATCCGATGACCCTACAAGCTCCGCCCCTATCGGCCAGGATGACGTCAAGGACAAGACGATTCTGAAGCACAACAATCCGCATAGCAGACTGCTCTTCTGTTAAATTGCCTAAGGCGGAAATAGTTTCGTTCACTACTGCTTCGAGGGTTCTGGTTAATCTACGTATTAGCTTACTATTAGTAACTGTACCTATATAAGGAAAGAAACCTTTATTGAAATCTGTGTATTTTTCCCATGCTGTTTCAGTGTAATCGATGATTGGGAGATCTCTCTGCTGTTTATTGTGTACTAAATGAGTATTTCTATGATAATCAGGAGGAGCTAGGAAAACAGGTGGTAGGAGGAATGCTATATAACAGGTACCATCCCAATCTAGAGGTAGGCGTATATATGCGGTCTGGCCACATATAAAGTAGGAATGACGAGAAGCTCTAAATGTAGACTTGCCTTGATCACTGAATTTTATCACAGTGGTGCATTTACTATGGCCCATGTGTATGGAGCCATTCTTTCTTATACATAGTTCCCCTTTTACTGGGAATACCGACATGGTGGACAAGATTGGTGTAGCTTCAAATTCAACGTTCAGGATCATGAGGTTAAGTGTAAAATTACCTAATCCATATACTTCATTTTCTAGATCAGTTCCTGTTCTTTTGGGAAGTCCCTCCTTGTTAGGGTAGCAGACTTTAAGCAAAACTAAGTTCAGGTTTCCCCATACCCAGTTGTCTTGATAAACTGCTGAGTTTGAATCCAAGGAATTAATTAAACTAAACCATGCTCCACAGGAGCCATTGTGTGTGAATGGATATGGAAAGAGGGGCAAAACTCCCTTATAGTTCTGATAGGGAGGGAGTCGGCCACATATCCAACAATTTGTAGCATTGCTAGTTTGATGGGAATGATGTAACATACTAATAAAAGTGTTGTTGCGCAGCGCAAATCTATATGACAACTCATGCGGGGGTAATTCACTAAAAGAATGTTCAGCAGTAACATTGTAAACATGTTTAGAAATAGGATAATATATGTGCAACAATATACTTGCAGTGATTATTAAAAGACTTAAGAAAAACAAAATTAATAACGTCACTGTGCAATGACTACGCAGTGATTTACAGTACGCATGTCTTTTGAGCAGCATTTGATTATTTCTTTCTCTATTCCGGTCCAGAGGATACATGTCAGAGACAAATTCAACCGATTCACCTTGGGGAGGACTTAAACAATCAAATTGTCTGACTGACTGGACCTCAATTTTAGTCTATATAGTTCTGAGTTCGATTGCTCAACCAAAGGGAGCTTTGAGTCTGTCTTTGAGGAAATACAGGGTTTAGTCTCTATATCGGATGGTAGTCCATAAAATTTCTTGATATGACTCGAGTGTATCCAACCTTTGCGACCTTCGATCTTCACGGCTGTCCTCGTGGTGAGCAGTACAAGTTGAGGCGATTTCCACCTAGGATCCAGCTGAGTCTTCCGGTCAAAATTACGCACTAACACCAGGTCCCCGGGAACTACGTCATGGGGTTTCACCTCGGTGTTGTCGGGAAAGGCTGCAGCTACCTGTGAACGACAAGATTGTAGTGCAGACATCAAGGAAGCCAGGTAATCTGTCAGCATATTACAGTCAACGTCAGTTATTTTACGAGGTATAGGCGTCCCCCACATATTTGGTGGTCTACCGAAGATCACCTCATACGGGGATAGCCCTGTTCGAGAGTGCGCTACCATTCTCATGTAAAAGAGTGCAACTGGTAAGGCTACTACCCAATCGACACCTTTCTGTCTACATATTTTGGACAATCTAATTTTCAGAGTTTGATTATGTCGTTCCACGAGACCTGCTGCCTCGGGGTGTCGGACACAGTGAAATCTCCATTGATAGCCTAACAAAAGTGAAACGTGTTTCATTAGTTCGGATGAGAACGGCTGGCCGTTATCTGAGTAGACAACACGTGGTAAACCGTACCGTGGGAAGAATTCTCGAACTAACTGTTTGGCAGTAGTCGGGGCAGTGTAATCTGAAACCGGGTATGCTTCTGTCCAACGGGAAAGAGCACAAACAACTACGAGAACATATTTGAATCCTCGACATCGTTCCATCTGGATATAATCCATCTGGAGGACTTCAAAAGGGTGATCAGGAGGCTGAAATCCACCCTGTTCTACGGGAATGCTTTTACCTGGGTTAAACTGACAACAGATCATACAGGTACGAACTTTTTGTTTAGCTGCTCCTCGTAAATGTTTGTTGAACCAAATGTGTTGAATGCTGTCTAGCATAGCTTTTTCTCCTAGGTGCGCTGGACTATGTATTGTGTTAATGATGACTTGGACCATTGAGTCGGGAAGAAACCATATAGATTTTTCCTTCGTCATCCATCCCTGATCTGTTTGGATCCCTCCTAATTCAGTCCATTTCTTTATTTCATCTGGTGTAGCGTGTGTCTGTATGTCAATTACGTCAAGAGCGGGATCCTTAACCGTCATGCAATGTGTTGGTGTCAGAACTATTGTCTTTGTCATGTCAGATGTGTGAGTTTTATTCTGAGCAGTCTGTTTAGCTGTTCTGTCAGCTAGGTCATTGCCTTGGGAAATGATATCAGTAACTTTCGTATGAGCTTTACATTTCATAATTGATATTGCAGTAGGTAGATGTATTGCATCTAATAAGGCATGAATGAGGGGTCCGTGCTGAATGTGGGCACCGTGAGAAGTTAAATAACCTCTCTCTCGCCACAGCACGCCGAAGTCATGTACAACTCCGAATGCATAACGTGAATCAGTGTATATGTTGACTTTCTTATTTGTGGCTTGAATACAGGCTTGTGTCAGAGCGATGAGCTCTGCTGCTTGAGCTGACAAGGTATTTATGCAATATGTTTCAATTACTTCAGTGTCTGTTGTGACTGCATACGCGGCCACTAGCTCTCCTGTACTTGTTCTCATACATGAACCATCTACATACAACGTCAGGTCTGGATCTGTCAATGGGACGTCTGTTAAGTCTTGTCTGGGTTTCGTCGTGATAGTAATAACTTCAATACAATCATGTGCTAGTGGGTCTGTTCCGTTTACTGGCAAAAGTGTGGCAGGATTTAACGTATTACAACGTCTGATTTCTATATGTGGCTGAAACAATGTTAATTCGTAACCGGTAAGTCTTGCTATAGTCAAGTGTTGTGTTTGCGTTCGGTTCACAAGAACCTCTACTGCGTGTGGTACTTGTACTGTCAATGGATGTCCTAATACTATGGCATCGCTTTGTCTGATTGCTAAAGCTGTCGCTGCCACTGATTTCAGGCACGCAGGCAGAGCCTGAGCTACTGGATCGAATGTACTAGAGAAATAAGCACATGGTTTATGTGATCCTGCTTGTTCCTGAGTGAGTACTGACAAAGCAGTACCTTCGCGTTCTGTAACAAAGAGTGTAAACTGTTTACTGTAACATGGTGTTGCTAGGACTGGTGCTTGACATAAAGCTTTCTTTAGGCTTTCAAAAGCTTGTGTATGTTCCTGAGTCCAAGGGAGGACAGTCGATGTGGCCGCCTCCTGTGTTGTCAACTGAATGAGTGGTTTTGCTAGAAATGCATACTGAGGGATCCACTGCCTACAATATGAAGTGAGGCCTATAAAAGCCCGTACCTCCTTTTGTGTCTTGGGTATTGGCATGTTAGCAATTAACTGGATGCGATCTGACGTAAGCTGCCTTCCCTCCTTGGACAGCGAGTGCCCAAGGTAAACAACTCGCTGGACACAGAATTGCAGCTTAGAAGGGGACACCTTGTGCCCCTTTTCGGCCAAAAATTGTAAAACCGTCAGTGAAGCTTTTTCACATTCAGGTTCGCTTCTAGCGGTGATCAGCAGATCATCGACATATTGAAGCAGGGCAGTGTTGACTGGCATGTGGATACTGTCAAGTTCTCGTTTCAGTGCTTGGCTATAGATGCTGGGGCTTTCTGTGAATCCTTGAGGTGCGCGTGTGAATTTAAAGCTTCGTCCATTTAAACTAAATCCGAACAAGTATTGGCTTTCCGGATCTATTGGGACGCTGAAAAAGGCATTCTTGAGATCAATTACAGTAAAGAATGTTGCTTCGGAATCAATGGCTGTCAGTAATGAAGAAATATCTGGAACTACGGGGTATTGTGGTACAATACATTTATTTAATTCGCGCAGATCAATAACCAATCGATATACTGGCGGGGCTTTTGGATCAGTTCGTTTAAGAATCGGAATTATCGGGGAATTACATACATTGGAGTCGGTTTCCACAACCACTCCTTGGGTAATAAGCTCGTCAACGATTTGCAGTAAAGCCACTACAGCATCTGGGGGTAACTTGTATTGTCGCATTCGTGGTAGTACCACTCCTGTCTTTAGTGTGACTCGATATGGTGTAATGTTCATACAACCAACATCTGTAGGGCCTTGTGCCCATAAATGTGTGGGTAAAGTCTGCAGTCGGTGATCCATGTCTCGGGACACATAGTGCCCTTTGAAATCACGTAAAAACAGTCTTACTCCTTCCGGAGAACAACATATTATAGCTCTTAGAGCTTTCAATGTTTTTATACCTAACAAGTTTTCTGGACATGATTTAGTAAGCAATAAATCGGTAGTTCGTGTCAAGGGACCAATCGTAAGTGGAAGAGGCTGTGACACTTCGTTAATGATAGGTTTTCCTGAAAAACCAAGGGAAATATTCTGTGAGCCTGAGAGGGGTGCCCCTGGAACTTCACTACGTTTTATGGTTGTTCGGCTTGCCCCTGTATCAAGTAAAAATTTTCTATTTTGGCCTAATAGTTCACTGTGTACATAAGGTCCTTCTTGATCTACAGGGACCTCGATAAGGGGTAAACCAACTTCCCTCTCTAGGCTGTTTCATGAGTATCGTTGATAATCAGGGTAGTCATACTGTGCGGTCTGGTACATCTGTCGTGTCGTTGTTGGTGTGGCAGCAATAGGCTGCGGTGGTGGAGCTGGCATAGACTGTTGCGGAGCTGGCATGGCCTGTGCATGCTGCGGGGCTCCTTGTTGGTTCTGATCCTGTCTAAGTGGCCGTGGTCTTTCTTTTGTATTACCTATGGCGATATTATGTTTTAAAACCGGACAGTCGTGTACATAATGACCTGGCTGTTTACAATAGTTGCATGTCCCTTTTACAGAACCTGCTGAAACACTGGACTGTGTCATACCCTTTTTATGACCGTCAGCTGGAACTGTCTGGGAAACTAGCATTTTCATTTTCGTGTCTTTCATGCGTCTTTGTTCATGTTCTTGTTCCTCTCTAATTCTATTGTGATGGTACTGTAGCATTTGTAACATTTGTGACGGAGTGTTACCTTGCCAGGTACTCTCGAATTTCAATACTCTATTCTTAACTTGGGGCAAGGCATTTTCAACTAATTTTGTCACAAACAGATGTGGATACGATTCGCTACTTGCTTTTATTCCACTATTTATACCAAAACATTTTTCGAATCGGGCATAAAAGTCACTAGTGTCTTCATCTTGCTTTTGTTTACAGGCTGAGATTGCACCCCAGTCTTCCTTTTTCGTAGTTAATAAACGTGGCAGTACCTGTACTAATAAACCTGGTAGTATTTTGGTCTTTTCCCCAAGCCCTAAACCTGGACCTCGAGCTGTTTCTTCGTTTTCTAATGCTGTCCAATCTATCTTTTGGTCTCCCACCTCCCAATCCTTTTCTTTGAGTTTTTCATAAATGCCCGCAGGCATTAATACCTTTAATATTTTCATAATGTCGGGATAGGTATACTCTCCCATGAGCAACATATCTTTAATTTCACGGTGGAAACCCGCTGGGTCTTTGTCATGACTGGGTACCACTTTCTTCATTTCTAATAGTTCCATTTTAGATATGGGTGTGTATACAAACACACGTTTAAACTGATTGTCATCACCTTTTATCGGGTGCACTTCGCGTAAGGGATTCTGTCTATCCATATAATACGTCGTTCTTTCCTTGATGGGCAGTGAGACATGTTCGGGGCATACAAAAAGAATGTACTGCTTTCTGTATTCTAGTATTTCTCTAATTAACTCAGTACCTGAACCTCTCCATTTATTCGTGAGTAATTCGGTTAACATATCAGGTAAGGGACCAGGATCGGAGTGTTGGCTTTTATATAATATAAGGAGTTGTTGAATCATGTAGATACCAGCTAAACGCTGTTCATCTGGGGTGAGGTTCAAAAACGTGTGTGCTAGTGTATCATCACTATATTTTCCGGGACTGTCAACCCAGTGAACAGCTGACCTGGCTAATTCTTGTTCGTCCATAGAATCGAGTATATGATAACCCCTTCGTTCTCGGAGTAATTTGTCAGCGGCTTGGAACGAATGTTCGGGGGACCTTATATTTATTATAGGGGTTTGGAAATTTCTGTTATTTTCTGGACGTATCGGACGTATCGGATCAGTAAAGCCTCTGGTATTATTATGGGGTCTTCCTTTACTTACATAGGCCATAGTTTCTAACTGTCCTGTGGGCAGTTCTAATTCTTCCTCCTCCTCGTTTTGTTCAGGCTGGTCTACCGCCAATCTTTCTTCGTGTATTCGTTCTACTTCTTTGCGGATCTTTCGGCACATAGCTACTATACTTAGTAGTTTATCATGTCTCCCCTCTGATATATTCCGACTCCATGTGGTAAGAATTCGCATTTCTTCCGGATTTACCCCTGGTCGGTCTTGATTTCTGACCACACAATTTATGAGGAAACGTAACAGTTCCCCCTGTATCTCCACTTTCTGGTACTCCATGGCTCTATTAATACTTTCAGAATCTCGCCCTGACTGGATAAAATGATATATATTTTCTAAATGTGTAGTCATTCCTGGTAGCCTCCCGAAATATATTGCAGCTCGTCGGATACGTAATGAGGCCAGCAGCATTTCATCCTTTTTGCCGGGCACAGGGTCATATCTACAATCTACTAGAAGTTCCTTAAGCATGTCGGGAGTTACTAGTTTGGGCGTACGTTGGTGGGCTAATTCTTGAAAGGAAAGTTTATTTACTCTGGGTGGCGTGGAAAAAATGTTTGTTGTACCTCCTGTAGCACCGCCTGGGGTGCTGGATGTGAAAGGATTCGTTGAACGTGATATAGCAACCATAGGTGTGGGTACAGCTGTAGAAACAGATGTGCTTGCCGGAACTTGTATCGGAGTTTGTTGTTGTGGAGGTACAGACGGAGGGTCTTGGCGTTGAACCCCCTCGGCAGGCGGTCTATGTGGTGCAGTATTAGCATACTCGGGAGCTGAGTCGTCTAAATAAGAGGAAAGAAAAACATCTTCTGCGGTTCTGGGATGCCCTTTGGGATGTGATTTTATCGGAAACAACGGAGGTGGCAAGTCTTTTGGTATCTCCGGAGTAGCCTTAGGTAACCCTTCGGCCAGAAGAGGATACATACCATTCATAAGGGCATTTCTTTGTCTGTCTACTTGTTCTGCTTTTGCTCGGGTACCTTCTTCAATTAATAGATTTTCTCGGACTTTATTTGAATTCTCCTTACTCTTCTCTTCCTGTCTGCGTGTTTTTTCTGTACGTCTATACGATTCTTTACGCCATAATTCAATGGCATCTTTCTGTGATTGTCTAGCTTTCTTTTTCCATAATTCTTCCTCTATTTTCATGATGCAATCTGCATCCCAGGTCCCAGTTGCGGGCCACCTCTGACTTTCTGGTAATTCCTTGGTGTAGTCTACCCATAAATCAAGAAATAATATGGCGTCTAGGCCATGTTTATGATACATGAAGTACCCTGGAGTGTCCCTAGGAGGAATGGGAACAGCTTCTTCGAGTACCCCTTTTCTAGTTTTGATCTGTCTTAATTTCTAAAAGAGCGGCATATTGAGAACTGATCTGATACCTAATTTTGAACACGTTTAATACAACAAAACACAATAATGAACAGTCATTCACACCACAATATGCAGAACGTATTTAAAACATTTAACATTTAACATTTAATGAACAACAATGATGGCCATTTAGGGATCTAGTCACTAAGCATAATACTCGGCACTAACTAGGTATTCTGAATTATATACTAGACATACTAGATATACTGCTAAACAGTACAGATACACTGCTGAAACAGTGCAGACCGGATTTGTGTACCCAAACCCGTCTTGACCGGCACAACCTATGTGCACGTCAGAATGCCTCCCCGGCAATGGTACTCACCGGGTAGCTCGGAACGGAAGGCCTCGGAACTGAACTTGAACTGGACTCGAACCGGACTGGACTCGACTCGATACTTCGAAACTTCGGAACTTGGTGGGCCTCTGTATACCTCGGATCTTGCTCTCTCAGCTAGGCTCTGGTCGGGATACTTCGCACTTCTCACCGCCTCGTCTGGGTGTTGATCGCAGCCTCAGTTACCCCCGCTCGGCAGGAGGGAGATACAGGAAATCCTGTGGGTACGCGTTGTTGTCCGTCCAGCTGTGGCAGGAGACCGGGCCTGCAACGCACCTCCGGCGCGTGAGATGAGAAAGTGTCCCTATTCGGGCGCCATATATGTGGTAAATAATTTAATTACCGGTACTTAATTTGATGCGGAAAATTAATAAGAATAGCTCAGAAAATAAGAGGCAGAATCCGTGGTATTAGAGGTTCGGAACGGGCTTTATTCCTATACAAAGGAACATAATTCGAATTATGGGCCTTCTATTCCATCACCACGAAAGTTCAGGAAGGAAGGAACAATACATTATTGACAGGTAATCATTTTTATAGAAAAGGCATTACAGTAAAACAGATGCAGGAGGCGTAACAGTTGATAACAGAGATAAAGGCATACATGCGTAACTAAAATGGGTGTAACTAGGCGTAACTAAAGAACGTCATTAGGTATGATGTCACAAATGGGTGGTTCCATGAAAGAATTTCGCAATGTCAGCAAGAATACTTGGCAGAGATGCGCGCGCAGCAGCATGACGTGTGAGTTGACGTGCAACTAGGGGGAGAATGGGACTTGACATTTAGCTCTACATGTGGAGACAAAAGTCTGGGGTTATGTCAACCTAATCCCAAATCATATCTAATATCCTATGTTTAAAGAACTGTGTTATCCAAAAAGAGAGGTCTCTTAGGATAGAATCTTATTCTATACTGACTATACTGACTGTTAGTGCGTGTACAAGCGTCTAAGTGTCTACACTAGATGCGAGGGGGTAGGAATATTCCATGGTAACAGGGCTATGAATTACTTGCATGAGGGCAGCGAGGCCTGGCCCCTTTGCACGGTAGCTGGAGGAATGTTTACTTAAACTGCTAGAAAGGAATGCATCGGATGAGGAGCGAAGGAGATAATCTCGAAGGTGAAATACAGTTTTTGGCAGGCGACGGGCTGGATCAGGCACCGTTAGCCGCGCAGGGAGTAAGACAAAGTTCATGGTCACAGATGCAGGCTCAGACTGGAGCTTTCAGAGGCAGAAGGCAAGAAAAGGCTTGGTGGCAGAATCAGGGCCTACTCGCCTGAATCTGTAGAAATGTGGGAAGTGAACCATATAAAGCCGGTGGCCTTTTATACTTAGGAATAGAATATCCGGCCCATTCATGGCGGATCTGAAAGAGGACATGTTGACGGTGGACGCACATGTATTTGCGTCTTCATAACTGGAACTGGAGGGAACATACATGTACTTGTGACTTATACATGAAACCGTTGGGGTCCAAGATAGGGGACATAACCGACCATAAAAATCCATATTTCCACAGTATGAGTAATCGATGTAACGTGAGCCCTTTAATGTTGTGTGCTGCTAACCCAGTTGGAGCGGTTACAACACAAGATAAATGTGATTCAGTGGTTTTGTGTAGCTAACTGGTCAAAACTTTAATTAAGAAACTATTTCCTGGTCCAGCTTGCCCACTGATATACATCCAAATAGGTTTAAATGATGTACATTGGCATTCTTTTTTTCATGCAGTAAACCATGCTATATCTGTTGTGTCACTTGCTGATATATATTTTTTTGTTCAATATTTAGTTCTTTTTCCAAGTTTCCCAACTCAGTAATATCCTGTTGTGCTTGATGCATTGCCGTTTCTACTTCATTCATGGCTATTGCTGCTTCATTTTCAAGAATTGGTTGCCCTAGTGGATCTTGAGTTAGTGTAGCAGAACTTTTACTATCTTGAAAACCATCTCCAGCTATTTCAGCTGCAATAGTAGTTTCTTGTTCAATCTCTCAATTTGTAGATAAGTTGGAAAAATTGTGCATTGAATGCTATCTTTACGTGCATTAAAAGAATCTTCATAGCAGTCAAAATCTCCAAGTAATTCCATTTTATTACGCCAAGGCTTCAAGAGTTGCAGAAGTGCTAGATAGAAAAATTCCCTTTTATCTGGAGTTTCACAACTGAGTTTCCTATGGTTAATAAGATTTCCTTTGGCATGTTTTACCAAACATCCATCACATCCAATTACTGCATATTTTTCTTCATTTATATTTTCCGTAACATTTCTCTTAAAACTGTAATGTTGCAGTACTTCATAGAGACATATGTTTTCCAGATGTGGACTCCTTTTAGGATAGTACGTATCCAACATATTAGTTGTAAAAATATTTGTACTTTCTGGTTCATTCAATGCTAAGTATTCAATTTCTTGTACAGATATCAATACTTGATTTTGTGTTGCAGCAAGACCTAGACTTACCCAAATGATTACTCTTGACTTTGAATATAAACTTGCAGAGGTCAACCGATCCGAACATTTGAAGGATCCAATCTCTTGATGGGAAAGCATCTTCAATCTAAAGCTGTACAATTTGTTATTAAGAATCTTCTCTTGTGAAATTTCTTCCCACATTTCTTTCAACTCCGTCTTTTCAGATTTGGTTATATATGACATAACATAGCGAGCAACAGCAATCCAAATTATTTGCAACATACTGAATATCCATGTTTGCATTCCACATGGTCAAAATCACTGGATTGTAGTCATTAATATACTTTGAATCTTCAGTTCTTTTTACATTGTAAGTATTCTTCAGAGATTTTCAAGTTATAGAATGTCTTACTGCTGACATGAAACTGTTGACTCTTCCTTTTGAAATTACTGGACGTGGGACTCCAAAATGACATTTTGTATAAAATGTTCCCTTTGACGTGTATTTCCGTCAACAATATTTTCCACATCGATGACTTTGAAACCGTAAAACTTGTTGTTTTAGGCTGTTTTCTCTTCCTTTTTTGGAATGGCAAAGGTAACATAGTCTTCAATGAAAGACAAAACAGTTTCATCAGAATCGGTTCCAAATTTAGGTGCATTCTTGATCCATAATAGCATGTGTATATGAGGAGCACCTCTGGCTTGGTACTCCTTTCTCCAAAAGAAATCAATAACTTCTCCAAGAAGTGGATCATTTTTATTGCAGATAAAATACATCATAGCTTGAAACCTATGATTAAAATATCTGCACACATTTACAGGATCCAAGAAACACACTTATCTAGCTGTCTTCAATTCAATGTTTTTTAGATTTGAATTTACTTGTCGTAGAAATTCAAGTAATCCAATGCGTATTCAGCACAGCTAAGCATGACAAACCACGTAGGGGTTCCTAAGTTGTGTAAGATGAACTCCTGTTTTTAATATGTGGTTCATGCATATGAAAGTCCAGACAATTCACTTTCTAACAGGAGATGAAATAAATATGGAATACACTGTAGAAATCTTGGATCTTCTGAGTACAATCTTGTTGTACAATATTCTGAAGCTGGAATCTGTACTGGTCGTTCATCATATCGTCACCTTTTCCAGTGGGGAAGAGCTGTTGAAAACAATGAGCTTCTAAACTTTTTTCCCAAACACTCATGGGAGTTCCTTTTGCTTTCTTTATTTGGATAATTAATAGTGTTTCCTATCACTTCTTGTGAATGTAGAGGGTGTATACTATAATGTTCATAAATTTCTTCACTCCTCGAGTTGTCCACTTTTTCTATTTGGCCAGTTGAAATTTCTCTTTCATATTCTAAAGATATTTTTTGTTCTTCCACATATACATTTTTATAATAAATATTGTTTTGTACAAGAAATAATGTAGCCTTTTAAAGTTTGGTGACATCTACTAACTCTTGGCATATTTTCCGACTCTTTGTTGGTACACCATTAACTAGAATAACTACAGGTTCACTTTCCTCTCTCTCTACGCCAACAGTTTCATTATTTTTCTTAAAATCTAAAGGTAAATACACAACTCTTCCTTTTAAACCTCTTTGTAAATCTGTTAGAGGCAGCGTACCTGTTTTAGGCTGCATACGAAATATAGCCTGAAACGGGTGCACAGATTGAATAAGAATGGACTCACACATATTTAAATCTGCCAGTTCCGAAGGAATAGCTACCAACTAGAGGTTATTATGTACAGCTCTAGCTTGCATTTTATTCTCTTCTATTCTCTTCTAATTTGTTGCATCGCCGCCATGGAAGGGCCATCATTCCACCCACATTATACTATTGCTGGCAGTGCCTGCTAGGCACCGCCATGATATTACTGGCCCAGCACAGCCCGGACGGCAATCGGAACAATTGCCGACCGGCAGAAAAGCGGCAGACAGACTTTGCATCCGCTGCGATACCCCCGCCACCATAATATGGCGGGGGTATTTCTCGTCATGATGGCGTAGCGATCGCCACCGCCGGCTCGGCGGTGGCGATTGTTACGCCATCGTAATGAGCCCGATAGTTTGTTTTTTTATAAGAAAGAACCTTAAACTTTGTAATTTCTTCTACAAACTTCTCAGTAGTACTATCTTCCACCTCTTCTTCAACACCTACACTTATCAAACTATCACTTTCTCTACACTCCTCTTGAGGACCAAATAAACGCAACTCTATATAACCCTGGGTGTAGTTCGCGTAGTCGCACTGCGCTACACTACGCGAAGTGCATTTTGCACTACGTCGCACTACTCGTAGCTATGCGAACTGCATAGTGCGGTAGGGAAATGCTGTTCGCAATGATTGCACAGTGCCGGATGCTTGTCCGTACTGTGCAATCATTGCAAATGGCATCATGCACAGTGCAAGCGGTCGTTTTCTGCCGCTCGAGTAGATTTGTACTCGAGCGGCAGCTTTCTTAATGCGGACTGGTAGTTTCTCATCACGAGCGGTCGTGAGCATACGCGACCACTCGCAATGAGAAACCTGACCTCCCCGCGTTGAGAATCTCGCCAGGTGGTTTATTTTCCACTCTCGCGATCGGCTACTTGATGTTGCCGATCAATGTTTTCCTTCTCTTCAATACTAATATAAACAATCTTCTTTTCAATTCAAAAGCCTTTACGACTACATTTTCAATCTGTTGTTTTTTCTTGTAAAATGCTGATTTTCTTTTATATTTTTTGCAATCTTTCAATACATTTTGTAGTACTCTACTTTTATACATTCTCTTTCTAATGACTTATATTCTTTCATCTTTCTTTCAACATAGATTGTTTTCCCATAACCTGATTTTCCATTAATTTGTCCTTTTTTTGTTTCCTTCTGATTGGTTGTACTACTTTTCTTTCTCTTTTCCACATTTTGAAAATTCATTACATTCTTTAAAAGTCTTTTAACAAATTCTTTAGTTCTCTTTCCAGAAGTCTTTTTCTTCAATGTCATATTGTACTTCATCTAATTTCTGCTTTTCTCATTCTTTTAAATAGTAATGTTTTTTTCTTTTCTTTTCTTGTCTTTTGATCTTTTCTTGCCATACTCAATCTGTATTACTAATAATGGTGAATATCTGAAAACAAAGAAAAGTTTAAATAGTTGAATTAAATAATTTAATATTATTAAAATAATTATATACAAATATTCTCACGTATAAAGAAATATTTTTAATTGCATTGCAAAGCTATGTCAGACACTGCACAATTCCTACAATTAGAAGACATCACAACCTATACAACAGAATCACAGAGCACAACTAAAGGATTTCTCTACTGCTACCCAAATCAAATCTAAAGTGCATTCTGTCAACCTTTAAGGCCTGCATGATGTTTTGATTGAGGTATGTCTCTACTTAAACATGTATTCCCATATGTGTCATACATTTGAAGATGCTTTACATATAAAACAGAAGTATACATATATCTGTATGCTTCTTTTATCTATAGTACCTTAGCAAAAAAATAGACTCATCCATTCATGGTTTCAGAAAGATGGTGACACTTACAGCAGAAACAGAAACTATGGCCCCTTTCTATATCCTTCTTTATTCTTTCTACACCTCTTTCCTCTTTCTCCACCACTGTTCTCTCTTTCTGCACTTTTCTTCACTCTTTATACACCCCCTTGAATGTTTCTGCACTTCTTTTGTCTGTTTTTACAACTGTCTTGCCTCTTTCTGTACTTCTCTTGTCTCTTTCTGCAGCTCCGTTGCTTCTTTCTGAACTTTTTTTGCCTCTTTCTGTACCCCTCTCGCCTCTTTGTGCACCTCTGTTGCTTCTTTCTGTACTTCTCTTGCTTCTTTCTGCACCTCTCTTCGTTCTTTATGTAACCCTGTTGCCTCTTTCTGTACAATTCTTCCATCTTTGTGCATCTCTGTTGCCTCTTTCTACACCTCTGTTCCCTCTTTCTGCACCCCTCATGCCTCTTTCTGCACTTCTGTCACTTCTTTCTGTAGTTCTCTTGCCTGTTTCTCCACCTCTCTTGTCTCTTTCTGCACCCCTCTTGTCTGTTTGTGCACCTCTTTTGATTCTTTCTGCACTAGTCTTGCTTCTCTTTGCACCTTTCTTACAAATGTTGACACTCCTATTGCTTCTTTCAGCATACCTGTTTCTCCTTCTTGCGTATTTCAACAACTGTCTTACCTCTTTCTGCAGCTGTCTTGTCTCCCTCTGCACCTCTGTTGCTTCTTTCTAAACCTCTGTTGCAAATTCCTATACCTCTCTTCGCTCATTCTGTACCCCTCTTGCCTCCTTCTGCACCTCTGTTGGTTCTTTCTGCACTGTTCTTAGATCTTTCTGCACTTCTTTTGCCGGTTTGTGCACTTCTCTTGTCTCCTTCTGCACCTCTGTTGCTTCTGTCTGCACTTCTCTTGCTTCTTAGTTATTTATTTTGACTATGTTCAATACCTAACTACAAGTAAAATGGTAAAGCAGCAGCACCAGAAAAGTAATATTTAACATATGATGAGAGACAAGTTAGTGATTATGATACTATGTAAGACTCTCTAGAAAAGTTCACTTGAAGTGCACTAAATAAATCTAAGTGTCTCTTTGAAATATGAAGGACACTCTCTTAACTTTTAATGTCTTCATGGTCTTCTGTTTAAGATATGTATGAACTTGCACATGTATTGTGATATGTCTTATACATCTGAACATACTACACATATAAAACAGAAGTATACATCTATTTGTGTGTTTCTTTGATATATGCTACTACTAACAAAAGGTACAGACATATGTATGCATGTTTTTAGGAAGATTGTGAGACTTACACCAGAGACATATGAAAGATTGCTGCTATGTCTTTTACTAGGCCCAACACCCTATGTAGACATAGAACGATGAAGCAGCAGCGCAAAAGGGAGGTTTAAGGCATATTAGGAGAAGAATCAATTATAAAGCTACTTTGTATGAGTCTGTGGAAAGCTACACTTCAAGTATACTACATAATTTTCATTATCTGCTATAAATCTGAACAGCAATCTGTCAAGTTTTAAGGTCTGCATGGTGTTGTGACTGGAGTGGTTACATAATTACAGGGATAGTGCCTGCGTGATTGGAAGAGTGCAAGGTAGTGCCGACTGATTATATAAGCGCATGGGTAGTGGTTGGGTGATTGAAGGACTGCAGGGTTAGTGGCTGGGTGATTGAAGGAATGCAGGGGTAGTGCCTGGGTGATTCCATGAGAACAAGGGTAGTGCCTGGGTGATAAGAGGACTACTAGGGTAGTGCCTGGGTAATTACATAAGTGCATAGGTGGTGCCTGAGTGATTTTATAAGTGCATGAGTACTTCCTCAGTGATTGGAAGAGTGCATAGATACTGACAGGGTAACTGGAGGAGTGCAAGGATAGTGCCTGGGTGATTCAACCAGTGTATAGCTAACACATTGGTGGTTGCATGATTGCAGGGGTAATGTCTGGAGGATTAGAGGAGTACATAGGTAATGCCTGGGTGAATGCATGAGTTCAAGCAAACACCAATTATTATGTGGCATATTTCAACAGTACCTCTCTAGAGACTTAAAAAAGGAAGCCTAATCACTAATACCTTATGTCTTTTAACCCACACTTTTATGCTGCATCTTCACTATTCTACTACTACTCACAGTCTTGAGCCTACCAAATAAAAAGCAACAACATCTATTTGTTATACATCATGCACCTTCAAATGTATAAGACATATGAAAATACATATACAAGTAGAGACATACTTCAGACACAAGTCCATGCACACCTTAAAACTTGACAGACTGCACTTCCAATTTGAGAGGGACACTTAAAAGTATACAGTATACTACAAATGTACATATCCACACACTAAAACAAACTACCATAATCAATAATCCATCTTCCAATATGCACATATTACTATACAGAATCTATTTCAAGCAACACTTAACTGCAATAAAATAAACTACAATACACATCTCTACATTTAATAATATATTTCAAACATCACAGTTCTTGAATAATTTTTAAAGATGAAAAATAAAGCTAATACATAATGCACCTCACAAATGTATAACTCACCTTCCAAATTGATGTGTAGAATTTGAAATATCACAACTCATAAAAGATTTTCTTATGCACACAATCAATGTAATGCACCACTCTCAACAAGGTAAAAACAGTAATGGCAAACTTTCCCTCTCTTTCTCCACAGAAACAAATGCAAGTAACTAATCACATTGCTTCCTACATTTCTATTGGTTAGACATATTAACCCCTACCAACTGACTTCTAAAAGTGAACGATGGAACCGCAAATCCATACAGGAGTTCAAAAATATATTACAAATTAAAATACCACTATTTTTTAACAACACACCACTTCTAAAGATAGTACTGACTTGGGAACTTATACTTTAATAACACATCACTTATATATATATTACAACTTCACATTTTAAGTCCACAGTTAAGTTCCAACCCTTCCCCCATTCTGCTTAATGCCAGTTTTCATAGTAACAGTTCATGGAGCATTCAACTGAACTAAGTTCACTATATTTTCATTTCTTTTAAAAAAATATATTTTTATTACATTTTCATCTTTTTAAGCACAGCAACATTCCAGAATACTTATGCGTAAAACAAACACACTTCTGAGATATACATGATAACACAAAACAAAACAGATATAACCGAAATTTCGGTCAACATAAAGAAACAAAATGTGCAAAATATGGGAGAACCAAAAAAAGAGACACTAAAATGTAAATAAGCTAAGGGAACTGTAAAATTAACCTTCACATTAATCATTGAAATCAATTCTACAGAAGTATAATAAGAAAGGTATATCCTCAAACATTACAAGTTCTCCTTCCAGCTCGATATAGGTTCCCAGATACGTTTCCCAAGTATTCTCCCCCTTTAGCCCTTCCTCGCATAAATCCCCTTCTCGAGATTATACACAGAAAGCAACCTAGCAAGCCAATGTTGAAAAGTTGGAGGTGCTTTATCTAGCCATACTGTTGCAATACACATTCGTAAAACCGACATGGCCATAAATAGAAAATAGTGTGAAGGGCTTTGCTCGTCATCACCACTTACCCCAAGTATTATCCAAGATGGTGTGAGAGAGATCTTGATTCCTCGAATTCTATCCAGAAAAGATTCTATAGCTCTCAATAATAGCTGTAGCTGAGGGCGAGATGCGAACATGTGGATTATTTCTGCATCTGAACTATCACATCAGGGACATCTAGTGCCTGCGGTTCTCCCCCACTGAACTATCCTTGCAGGTGTATGATTTTTATATTGCTGAGCCTGTAGCCCTGCAGAACACAAGATAGTCCGTCCTAATTCTAACAAGTCTCGGAAACAGTCTTGATCTACCCCGAGCTTATCTGCCCACTTATTCCCATATTTTCCCAGGTCATCGTCCTTCATTGCTGAGAGCTCAGAATAGAACCTTTGAATAGTACAATCTATACCGCCTTCAATAACATCCAATATCTTATTTTTACCAAACCCAGCGGAGCCTCCCTGATTATTCACTAAAAAGCTACGAATTTGTAAATATTTAAAGAAATTCTTCCTATCAATACTGTAAGCACCCTGTATATCAGAAAACTGAGAAACTCTATTAGGACCCATCATATCACCCAGTTTCTGGACTCCCCGTCGTCCCCATTCAGCCATTACAGAATCTGCAAATATTTCCACCGGAAGGGATGGATTCCTAACTAACCGAGTATATGCATTAAACCTACCAAGCCCATATTTATTCCGAAATGACGCCCAAACTTTATAGGCAGCCATCAATGTCTTAAACCTGGTTCTTTTAAAATAACTGGAATCAGTGTATTTAAGGAAGCAGATCTCTGCCTCCCCGCCAATCAGTATAGAATATATAAAAGAGTTTTTACTTGGGAGCGTTATTAAGCGCGTGAACTTGGAGGACGCCTCCTAATTTTCCTTTTTAATGTGGCCGCACCACTCCGGCAATATACACTGACCAACCACACCTGTGGCCATGCTTCCTCTGCACTTTTAAAGATTTCCCTGATTGTAGCGTCTTACTCGACCTACACCACTCACTATAGTTACACTTGTTGTGCTATATATTTTTACATTGGACTTCATCGCCCTTACTTTACATCAATAGCCTTGAGAAAGTCTATAGTACCAATAAGTACTGACGAAACACGTGTTGGCTGTACTCTTTCTTGGACTTTGACTCAACTATCAAATAAAAAGAACATTATCCACCTATATCACGTGGACCTTTCATCTCATATTTTTGAACTGTGGACCTTCATAGATGATTTCTTGATATATATAAATGTCTGTATCACTCTGAATAACGCAGGTTCTTCACTATTTGTTATTCAGTTGGACTCTTCATGTACTATTTGTGGATGTGCTGAAATAGCTCTATTTTTCATTGCCCTAAAAAGATAGAGTAACTTGGGCAAGATAATCACTTTTACTACATTGGAGCGCCCTACTAAAGAGAGGTGGAGATTATGCATTCTATCCAGGTCTTTTTTGGCTTTAGATAATATAGGTTCGATGTTCCTATCAACAGGCTTATCCAGATCTGCCGAGATACTGATCCCTAAGTATACAGCGGAGTCAACGACTCGCACGTCATTACATACTGCCCCCTTGTTCTTAATTATCTGGGTCTTAGGCCCATTTAGCGCATAACCTGAAACCTGACCGAATATCAGGGCTTCTAATTCCACCTCAACTATAGCGCCAGCGGGTAGTGAGGTCAATATAGCCACGTCATCTGCGTATGCCAAAGTTTTGAAATCTTGACCTTGAGCTTTTATCAGAGGAATCTTATCATTTGTTTCCAATTTTCAAATCAGTGGGTCAATATATACCGCAAACAATAGCGGCGAGCATGGGCACCCTTGACGAGTGCCACGCTTAATTTGCAGGGCCGCCGTGTAAGCTCCATTGACTCTAAGTTGGGCTGTAGGAGCTTTATAAAGAGCCTGGACTGCGTTAATAAATCCCTCGCTGATACCACACCACCTCAAGGCCATCCAAAGGTAGTCCCAGGAGACCCGATCAAATGCCTTTAATGCATCCAGCAGCATGACCGCCATGGGATCTCCTGAGACTTCCGTGGCATCGAGAAGGGTGATAACTTTGCGGACATGCTGCATAGTACCCCTCCCTGGGATAAAACCATGCGGAGTGGGACTAACCAAGTCACCTGTAACCTTACAAAGCCTAAGGGCCATTGCCTTGGAGAAGATTTTTGCATCAGCGTTCATAAGTGTTATGGTCTATAAGACCCTGGTTCTAAAGGTGATTTACCTTTTTTTAATATCACCACTATATCGGCGCCTGCCCAAGAACTTGGAACGGAATTTCCTAATTGAGCCTGCAGTACTGTATCTACCAGATCTAGATGAATTACCTCCTGAAAAGCTTCATAAAATTCGATGGGGATCTGATTGGGGCCCGCAGCCTTACCCGATGGGAGTCTATGCAATGCTGTAGAAATCTCTTCAGGAGCCAAGGGTGCATCAAGTGCCTCCCTATCTCCTTCAGAAAGCAGAGGAGCAGAGATATCCCTGAGATACCCTTGGATAGCTGTTAGGGCCCTTGGCTGATCCTCACTATACAACCTAGCGTAGAATTGCCTAAAAACATCTCGACTCCCATCAGGGTCAATAACTGTTCCCCCCTTACCGTCCGAGATCCCCTTAACTTCTCCTTAGGCCACTTTCTGTCTTGTGCGCACCGCCAGAGTATGCCCAACACGCTCACTTAATTCATGACATTGCTCCTTTCTTGTCAAAAAAGCAGCATCCGCCTTACTAGCAATGCTCTCCACTGCTTCAGCCTTTGCGCATGCGACTTAAGGGAGCGCTGATCAAGGGGGACCCCTGAAAAAATAGCTGAGTTCAGCTCCTCCTCTGCCTCAATAACTGCTTTAGACAGCTTCCTCGCTCTTAACTCATCCTGCTTTTGTTTATATAAGCTAAAACTCAGCTCTCCCCGCGAATACCCGCCTTAAAAGCATCCCAAGTTACCCCTGATGAAGTGCTACCTCTATTGATCTCCCAATAGGCTACTATCCAATCCTTCATGTGTTTGAGGTAGCTTTCATCTTTGAGTAATCCTCTCCCAAAAGTCCATATCCGCTCACGCCTAACCGCTTTTGTAATTTTTAATGTTAACACTAGCGGATTATGGTCAGAGATAATCCGAGGCAGTTTTCTCAATCTGACTTCTTGATAAAAGGCAATTTGATATAAAAAAAATAGTCCAGCCTAACACAGACCTTATGAGGGGCAGAGTAGTAAGTACTACCAGGATCAAGGGGCTTCAAACGTACCCACACATCTGTTAAGGAGTTATTCCGAGCCAGGCTGACAATTGCTCAAAATGTTTTTTTTTGCGACCCGCATAGCTATGTCCCACTTCCGTGCCCAGCCCCCCTACCCCATTTACATTAAAATCTCCACAGAGGATAATCGGCACGGTCCATGAAGCTAGCTCTAAGTCTAAAAACTGAAATATATCCGGATCATCCTCAGTAGATCCATACACCGATCCTAAAGTAACTGTTTCTTCATTTATTATACATTCCACCAAGACACATCTACCCCATTGATCTTCCAGCTTTCTTTTAATTATGACATCATTTCTTTTAGACACTACCCTATTGATCTTCCAGCTTTCTTTTAATTATGACATCATTTCTTTTAGACAGTATAGCAACCCCTCTGGTCTTGGCCCCCTGTTTCGTATGTGCGAGCAAATGAAACCCCAGCTGCTCCAGTAAATACCCCCTTGTCTCCACTATATGCGTCTCCTGGAGGCAGACAAAATCCAGTCGCATTGATCTGAGTTGCCGAAACTCGTTGCCTTTTAAGATGGTCATTTAACCCACACACATTACCTGAGTCAATCCGTATACTCATTAAAACACATCAAGTACCCATCCAAACCAGTTGTCCAGTGAATCAATACACAAATTCCTCTTCCCCCATTCTGAATTCCCTCTTACCACATTTTTGATCGTTTTGCTACACCTCCTGTGTCCACCCAACCATCTCAGATGCCGTGCTGTGCTTTACCATATGAACTCCCCCACACCTCCCCCGAACCCTCCCCAGCCCCAGATCTCACCTCCCCAGTCCCCTCACCCCACTTACAGGCAAATACGTCACTCATGACCTATGTGTGACAGCTTAGCCCATAGCAAGTCGCAACCCCCCCTTCCTATTGTTTCCACCCTTTGTGCCCCTTTTGGTGCCACCTACATCTCAAATATCAAAAACCTGACTGACCCTGATTCCTGACAAGGCCCCACCCTTATCTCCCCTTCTGCTCCTTCAGCTCTGCCAAATACTGTTGGGCCTTAACTTCGGAAAAAAACATTCTAACTTGCCCCTTGGCTATAACTTTAAGCCGCGCTGGGTACAATAAATAGGCCTCACACCCAAGTCCCTGAAATGGGGCAATCAGCTGCCTTAGCCTCCACCTTCTTTTCACGGTAACATGACAAAAGTCTGGACGGGCAAAGAATGTGATACCGTCAAATGCCCGCCTAGAATCCGGCTTTGCCTTGTCCATAATTTCCTGTCTGAGGAGGTAATTGCCGAAATAGACAAGAATTGCCCTAGGCCTTTCAGCTTGAGACGCCCCATGGGCTTTCCTTTGGGTCAGAGGAAACTGGTGAGCTCTCTGCACCTCATTCTCCCAATTCCAGAAGGCCATCTCGGGAAAGGCTCCTTTCAACAAGGTGATGACAAACGACCTGACGTCCTGGCCTTCAACCCCTTCAGCCATCCCCAGCAGCCTAATATTATTCTGCCTTTGGCGGTTCTCAAAATCCTCCAACTTCCATTGGACATCCTCACCCGCCTTTTCTTGTGCCTCTTTAAATGTCTGCCACCTACTAACATCATCTTCCAATCTTCCCGTTCTTTCCTCCACATGGACAACCCTATCTGCCATATCTTCATATAAGTCTTTCTCAGAGAGCTCTGTATTTTCTTTGTTGCCTGCTTTGCTCTCCGGCTCTCTGACCTTGCTTCTTCCTTCATTTGTTTCAGGGTAGTGTAAAGGAGGTCCAATGAGGGAGTCTGAGGTGGGCTGCTCAGATTATTCTGCCCCGCCTGCGTATTTATTTCACCATCTTCCTGATATAGCTGGGATGTGGCTGAGTAATCCCAAAGAAGTTTCCTGGCGGCATCAGTATTAGACGGACTAACTGTTAATTTGGATTTTGATTTAGACCTCTTCTTCTGGAGAGAAATCCTATGGGCAGCAGGCGCCTTCTGCACAGCTGAGCTCTCCACTGAGTCTGAGTCACTAGATAAACTTCCCCCACTTGAGAGAGAGGAATCCGAGTCGTCATTGAGGGAAAAGAAACAATCCCCATTGGGTGAGCCAGTGATTCCCTTAGACTGAGTAACAGCTTGTGTTTGCTTTGAAATTGCCACGTCTAGGGCTGCTGGAGAGGTTACTGAGAGGGCTACTGAGGAGATTACTGCTTGTCTACTCAGCTTAACACTCAGAGGGGCCGTCTCGCCCCCTGCCATCTCCCCAGCAATCTCCAGCTCAGAACCCCCGACATTATTTGCCACATTATTTATGTCTGAGTCTCTCCTACCTCCAGACTCTGTGTGTCCTGTGCTCTGCCTGTTAGATCCATGAGCTCAGCGCTCGGCTCCCTTTGACTATCGGCAGACCCGGATTGAGGATGCAACACTGTATCCTCACGTTGCCAAGTTTCAAGATTTTCAGCTTTCTCAAGCGGTGCGGCTCCCGCGGACTCTGCCGACCTCGCGATGAAGGATTTGATCAAGGTAGGCTGCCGCAATGTAGTTTCCCTAGGTTTGCCCGCATCTTGTCCAATCTAAGACACAGTGTTTTTCCGAATTGCACCGGGAGTGTCTTCATTGCCGCCAGTCACAACAGTCCCACTGCTGCCAGAGCCCTGCGGCTCATCCAGTTTTTTAGAGATCACCCTGCACGGCTGCCCCGCACCTCGCAGAGATGAAGCCAGCGCCGTTGCATCCTTCCGCATATCCTTGGTTTCGCCTGCCTTCTTCTGATCTTTCTGGTCTTTCCACTCCTTCTGGTGTTTGGGACCCCTCAGCGCCATACTGCACTTGGCCCTCCACCGCCGAAACAGCCCTAGTGCACGGCCAAGCCTATAATGCACAGATATTGCCACAAAGCAACCTAATGAGGCAACCACAGAAGTAGATCATGTTCGTGCGACCAGCCAGGTAATCTTTTTAGCCAAGTAGGGACAAACAGCATCATTTACATCACCGTCAGGTCGAAGGAAGTGGGGAGAGAGATCTGTGACTTCTCGCTACGGCCGGTCAGCAGCCATCTTGTTCACTATATTTTCAAGTGCAGCACACAAGGTTACAAATGCAAACAGCAGGTGTTTGACTTTTGCAAAATATGACCTTATCCTAGCTTCTGTCTCTTTCGAACATTTTTTACTAAACAATAACAAATATGCTTTTTAAAGAAAGTAACAAGCACCCTATTTTTGAGTGTACAATGTTATGAAACAGCCAATCACTTATCTACTTTTTTTACAAACAGCATCTTTTCCACCATTTTAGATACCTCTCATTCTACTATCTGACTACCTCAGCTACAGACATCTTTTCATTACTTCCAGACATCCCTTCAAGATGCTTACTGTATGGATTGTTGGGCACAGCTATGTTTTCTGGTGCAAAAGGTATGTTGAACGCAGAGGTATTGACAAAGATCTAGCTTTGCAAAATGTGAATATTAAATGGATTGCACAGAGAGGATTAAAGTGGCACCAATTGATGCCTTTGGTTAAAACCTTTTTGCATCTCCAACCCCCTGACCTCATGATTGTGCACTGTGGTGGCAATGACCTAGGCACATTGACTGGGGTAGGGCTGGAAATGCTCATGAAGGATACCTTTGCACAATTGATGTTGCTTTTCCCCCAAACTGTCTTTGTATACTATAATATATGCTAAAGACATAAATGGAAGTGGTCAAATCAATTCTGCCCGCAGATTGAGAAAGCTAGGAAGAATGTCCATAAAGCTGTTTTTGCTTACCTCAGAGACCATAGGATGGGCTCCATATATAACAACAATATACGTTTTGATATGGATGACATCTACAGAAGTGATGGAGTACACTTCACAGATCATGGGAACAGAGTCTTTCTCAACAACCTAAAGCTGTGCATCCGCACTTACCTGTAGCTACAACAAACTCATAATGAAAACAAGGGCTCTTTTTAGAGCCACCCTATAACACAATAGTAAATCTAATTTTTTTTACACATACATATTTATTTTTTATTTTGTGTGGATTTGCACACCGAACATGAATCTGCAAATGCATGAATTTAAATTTATTACACCACAATACACTTTACAAGTTTCACTTTTAATTTAATATATTTTTATTAACTCTATCAATTTTAATCTTCTCATTAACTTCAACCACACTCCCTTTTTAAAATAACTTCACAAATCCAAAACTACCATCTAAAATTATATACTACTAAATTATTTATTTGAGGAGAAACCACAAATTCTAAGCGACATTACACGGGTTGCCATGCTAAGAGCTGCATTGGGATTGCGACTCCAAAATCGAAAGAAAAAAAACACCCCACTTCCATTATTTGGTATTCGCCCTGGGGACCCCATCCCCCGGGGCCTGACAGATTATTAATATTTTATTTAAGTATGAAGGGTTGCCGTGTGGCCCCTCTCCTGAGGCCAATTATGGCACCGAGGACCCCCTTACCCGGGCCCTGGCCAGCCTTTTTAAAAAACAAAAAGAATACGTATAAGGGAGGGGGCCCCCCCCTTCCCTGGGCCACTATTGGCCCCGGGGACCCCATTCCCCGAATCCTGGCCAGCCTTTTTTTCCCAATATGAATAAGGGAGGGGGGCCATGTGGCCCCCCCTACCCTGGGCCACTATTGGCCCCGGGGACCCCATTCCCCAAGTCCTGGCCAGCTTTTTAAAAAAACAAAAAGAATACATCCCTGGGCAACTACTGGCCCCAGGGACCCCATTGCCTGAGTCCTGGCCAGCGTTTTTTTCCTCCGAAACATATAAGGGAGGGGAGCTGTGTGGCCCCCCTTCCCTGTGCCACTATTGGCCCCGGGGGCTCTATCGCCCGGGGCCTGGCTGGACTTTATCTATTTATGCGGGTGGAGAGCCCGCTTGGGCCCCTTGGCCCCCTTCTGAGGCCAATTATGGCCCCAGGGACCCCATTCCCGGGTCCTGGCCTTACGTTGGGGACCATGGGGGAGCCCCAATGCCCCCACGGTCCAAGCTGGCTCCCCGCCTCCTGTGGAAGCTGGCATGGCTTTTGGGCAAAAGGAGCTGCCAACATGCAGCTCCCCTTGCCCAAAAGCAATCTGCTTCGCTTCATGTAAGCTAGAGAAGGTTTCCTGCTCTCGCTTCCATGAAGAGAAGCAGAGTTTGCAATGGCAGGGTGGGGGCCGTGCTCCTGCCCTGCCATACTAAACGGCAATTTCCTGGGTGTGGGCACCCCGGGACATTGCAGGAGCCGGCCCTGGGAGGTGGCGGTCCGTGTGCCATCTAGGGCTCCAGAAGGGGGGCTGCACGGCACCCCTCCAAACTGTTGTGACACCCCAGGGAGGTGGTGGTCCCCGGGGCGGGGGCCCGCATCGGACCCCCGCATCTAAATAAAGTGTGCCCCGGGGAGGTGGAGGTCCCCAGTGGCAGTGTAGGGAGGCTCGAGCCCCCCAGTTTTAGAAAGTAGCCCCGGGGAGGTGGTGGTCCTGGGGGCTTGGGGGGGTCAGTGAGGCCCCCCACCCTAAAATAACAATGCCCCGGGAGGGGGTGGTCCCCGGGGCAGTGTGAGGGGGCAGGAGACCCCATGCATTTTTTTTTAAAGCCCCGGGGAAGTAGCATTCCCCAGGGCTGTGGGGGCCACATGCCTCTCACCTATATTTATCTAAGACCCGGGGAGGTGACGGTCCTTGGGGCTGTGTGGGCTCCCGCGGGCCCCCGCTACATATTTGGACATTGCCCCCGGGACCTGGCCCACCACTGGGGCTTATAGAAAACAAAGCGCAGGAGTCCGTGCTTCATTTTTAAAAAACATTTTTGACCAGATTCGCACACCCAGACGAATTTGGCCGGTTTAGTTTTAAAAAAATGCTTTTCTTGGCCCTGGGGGTCCTTGTGGGACCTCCTGAGCAGGCCTAGGGGGTCAGGGTGTTTCTACCCTGCCCCCTTTTCTTGTTTTTTATCTTTTTTAAAACACATTTCTTGTGCCTCGGTAATACCGAGTCACAAGATGGCTGCAAACACATTCTTGTTTGCAGTGTTGGCAGCCATGCAGAATTAAGCTTGTGCTTGGTAGGGTTCACCAATCCTCCTCGGTGCTTAGATATATAAATGTTTTTTTTTTTAATTTCTCAGCAACTACTGAATGGATTTACCCCATTTTAAAATAAGCATACTTTCTGGACCTAGACCTACCTTTTTGGCAAATTTGGTGTAATTCCGTTCAGCAGTTCGGGCTGTAGCTTTGTCTAAAGTTCCTATTGAAATTAACATAGGAACCCCCCCTTTTTTCTCGGCCCCCACTTGACAAATCACCCTGAAACTTTCAAGACAGCAGCTGACCTGAGTGAACCATTTGTTTGGAAATTTTGCGAAGATTTGTCAAATGCGCCAAAGATATTGGCAAAAGAAATATGCTTTTTGAATAGAAACAAGGTCCTAACTATAACAACCTACTGGCGACCACCATTAGATAATATATATATATATATATAAATTCACTGAAAAAACCATAGGTTTCAGGGGTGTTATAGTTAGCTGGACTTTTCACTTGTACAAAACCATTGAAATTCCCCCGTTATAGTTAGTTCAGCTAACTATAACTCGGGCGCCCGCAATGCACTGCTGATGACGTCACATATTACATCACTCATGACATGGTCAGTGACATCACTCATGACATCACTGATGACATCTCAAATGACATCACTGATGACATCACTGATGACATCATCCAGTGAATGTGTGTTTTTCTGAAAATTAAATATGTTTTATATATGTATATCTCAAGGTCGATGGAAGAATAAATGGGTATATAAGTGTCTAAATGGATGATTTGTTTTTGAAAAATTGATTGTGTAACTGACTGATTAAGTGTATCATAGTGAATACATGGCTTAGTGAGTAATGTTTAAATATGTAAATATCTGTATCAGTCTCTCACTTTGTGTATAAGTGGCTGCATGGGTTGGTGAGTAGCTACATGGGTGTCTATATAGGTTATTAGTTGGTTTTTTGAGTATCAGTCTGAGTGTCTGCATGGTTCGGTGGGGGTATTACGTAGTGCATAGGTGCATGAATGAGTGACTCACTGTTTGTATGTGTTGAACACAGCATGTGTGCAGGACTGTATGGGTGGATAAGTGTGTGTATGGGTGTGTTAGTGAGTGAATGACTGTCTCAATAGTGTCTTTATGAGTAACTACATATGTTTTAAACTAGTATATGTGACTATTGGTGTATATATGTGAGTATATGTGAGAGTGAGAGATTGAAAGAGTTCCTGTATGAATAAGTATGTGTTTCTATAAGTGATTGTTTAAAAGACTAAGTATGTGTAAGTTCCCGTAGAAGTAAGTATGGTGGTGTGTGTATAACTGTATATGCAAGTAAATGTATGTTTGATTCTTTATTAGCATGAGTGACTATGTGTGTGAGTAACTCTATGGATGAGTGGCATTGTGTAACAGGATGTATAGGTGTATGAGTACATATGATGAGTGAGTACATGTATGAGTGACTGTATAGGACTGTTGGTGAATGAGTGGATGTGTATGTGGATCTTAGAATTACTGAAGAGGTTGTTGTAACTGGTATTGGTATGTCCATTGTTTTGAAAATTTTAGTCTCTATTTTTGAATGTGTGTATCAAAGGTTATATTAGGGTGAGAGGAGGTCTGCCACTCTATCACAAGGATGATGTCATCAGTGATGTCATCAGTGATGTCATTTGAGATGTCATCAGTGATGTCATGAGTGATGTCACTGACCATGTCATCAGTGATGTAATATGTGACGTCATCAGCAGTGCATTGCGGGCGCCCGAGTTATAGTTAGCTGAACTAACTATAACGGGGGAATTTCAATGGTTTTGTACAAGTGAAAAGTCCAGCTAACTATAACACCCCTGAAACCTATGGTTTTTTCAGTGAATTTCTGAGGTTTTTTAAATGCTAATTCCTAACTATAACGTGCCTGAAACCTATGGTTTTTTCTGTGAATTTCAAAGGTTTTTTAAATGCTAATTTCTAACTATGCCTACAGAGATAGGACATGTGAAGAAAGAAGAAAAAATGCACAGAAAGAAACAAAAGAAGTGCAGAAAGGAGCAACAGAAGTCCTCAAATACGAAGATAAGTGCAGGAAGAAGGATAACTTGCAGAAAGAACAAAAAGAAGAGCAGAAAGAAGCCTTGTTGCAAAATCATCCTGTACCCTCAACTTTTTCAGACGGATACTGGTGGTAACTGAGCCTGACTAACCAGTCCTAGAGCCAGTGCTATGTTAAAAGACACTTAGAATACAGTGAAAACACCTACATACACTAGGGAACATTATGCGTTGGGGTCCCCCTGTGATTAGCATGACCTCCTCTGTAAGCCCCTAGTATATAAGAGGGCATGGGGATTAAAACTACCTCTTAAAACAGGCCACAGGGCGTTTTTGCACACGTTAACTCAGGCCCCGTCCCCTCCCTTCACCACTGTGTAAACACGCCCTGTGTCCATTTTTAGTTGGGAGATTAAGTTCATTTGAATCCTGAGGGTCCCTGGGGTCCAACTAGCCCACTAGGTACCTCCAGTAAGTGCCACAGAGCTGCGTTGCAGAGAGGTGTAAAAAGTGGCACGGCCTGGACCACCTCTCTGCAATGCAGCTCAGTGGCGCTTACTGGAAGCACTTGGTGGGCTAGTTAGCCCCCAGGGGCCCTCAGTATTGAAGGGAAATTATATCCCCAATTTAAAACGTGCCATAGTGCGTGTTTGCACACGTCACCTCAGGCCCCGTCCCCTCCCTTCACCACTGTGTAAACGCGCCCTGTGGCTGTTCTAAGTTGAGAGATTAAGTCCCCTTGAATCCTAAGGGTCCCTAGGGTCAAACTAGACCACTAGGTACCTCCAGTAAGCGCCACAGAGCTGCGTTGCAGAGAGGTGTAAAAAGGGGCTTGGCCTCAGAACACCTGGCTGCAGCGCAGCTCCCTGGCGCATACTGGAGATACCTGTTGGGGGCGCGTTTGCAGAGTGCTGCACGGAGGGGGCATGGCCTCCGGCACGATGCCAGTCTTTTATTTATTTTAGTTTTTTAAGAAGGGGGGCTGTTTGGTTCCCCTTCTTATTCTAATTTATTGGCCCTGATGACCCCATACCCCAGGGCCAGTCTCCTAATTATATTTTTTTGACCCCAATCCCCAGGGCCGGCCACTGTTTTTTATTATTTTTAAAAAATATATATTTATAGACACACCTAGGACATGCTGGACAAACCGTACGTACCTATCACCATGACGATTTGCGTGATATTCATTAAAAGGCGACTATGCATGCAATGAATCCACGTGGAATGTATTTACACCACTAGTGAAGCTCTGACATGTCTGATGCCCTACCGTGCCTAATCCCGGTAGACACTCTTGTCGTTTATTTATACAAACATGGGTAGCTATTGACGGGCACATTTAATACACATGCACACCAAGCCATTCAAAGGGGATTCGACAAAAATTCGACCAAAACTATGCAAGAAACCCCCCTCACGGTTAATAAAACACACATCCACTGCCGGATGTGTAATACTTTTTATTTTACTCTCTGGAAAGGGGACGAACATCACTTGAGAGTCACAGCGCGCTCCTGACAGAGCCCAATGCTGTGTTACACCCACCATTGCCTGCCGTGTGCCACACACCTCTGTGTTGTATTCCACTAGCTAGTGCATATGCTATGACACTCTCTAGCCCATGTGCACTGTAACACCACCCCGTGAATATGTCATGCCACACTTGTCTTCGCACGGGTTATATTGCCCCATCTAACGTGCCTTTCTCGATGCCTATGTTATAACGCACAGTGCTATGCCATACATATTACAATCTGGGATCCATATCTTTGTCACAGTGCATATGCAACCTTACACTCCCCAGCACATATTTTATATTACAACTTTAGAGACTAGTTAGGTTACACAACACTGCCCTGTGCATATTACACTCCAAGGCGCATATTGCATAGCACGCGCTAGTGCCTGTGCTATCTCGCGCTCTCCAATTAATCTGTCATTGCGCACAATGTATTGCATATTATATTTCACGCCCGGTTCATCTTATATCACACTTTTTGGTGCATAGTTTATACCATACACTATATCTAGTTTTCATTTTCAATCTTGCTCTCAGGACTATGTTCTATATAACACTGTGTTCACCTACCCTTTTCACGGGCATTACATTTTGCGATAGGGGGTGGAGGGTCAGGGGGTGTTTCTGCCAAGTGAGCCCGGAGTCACAGTCACAAACGTCCTCTTCTTCCTGAATAAAAGTAAGATTATGCTGCATACTTGTTCATATTTTAAGTAGTTCGCACAGACACAATGTTTTAAAAACAATAAAGTTCCTAATACCCGCCTTCTCTGAACAGTTAGCTTGCTGCCCCATCCCCTTCCTCCCTATCCTCTGTTGTGTGAATCCATGGACTAGCCTCCTCCCTCCTGCCATGCATGGTCTGATGTGCTGCCACTGCCCTCAGTATGATGTACCAGTCCACTCCTCCTGCCCTCCATTGCCCAATTCTATGCCCCATCATTGACCTCCTGCTTAAACTCTGTGCTTAGCTTGCTGCCCCTATTCTCCTTCCCTCTGCCCTCCGATGTCTTTGTGCATGCCCCTGCTCCATCCTTTTTGCCCACCATGTCCCATGGACCTGCCACTCCTATCTACTCTGAGTGTTCTGTTGAGCTGCCACTCCCCTCCCACCTGCCTAGCATTGTCAGATGACTGTAACCTGTCCCTGCCACCTCCACCCTGCCTGTCCACATGCCATGCCCCTATCCTCTTCCTCCTGTCCTACATGGTCCATTGTACTGCCACACCCTTCTGCCCTCCCTGGTCTGTTGTGCTGCAGCTGCTCCTCCTGCCTGCCCCGTGTGGTCTGTTGTGAGGTCCCTTCCCCTGAACTTTCTTGTCTGTGCACAGGTCCTGACCCTCCCTTCTATCCTCCATCGTCCTTTGTGCATGCCCCTCCACCCTCCTTCTTGCCCATCATAGCCATTGTGCTGCCACTAACCCTCCCACTTGCCATGCATGGTCTTCTGTGCTGCCATGGCCCCTCCCACCTTCCCAGTGTGGTCAGTTAGCTGCCCCTGACCCCCTCCCACCTTCCCTCCATGGTCTGTGTGTATGCCATCACAGTCTCACTGTTGCTCTTCATGGTGTGTCTTGCTTCTAGTGCCCATCCTGCCTGACCTCCATGGCTATCTTGCTGCTCCTGCCCTGCCCCCTTGCCCCCAGCCCTACTCCCTCCCTCCTGGCTTGTCTGTTCCATTGTAATGCCCCTGATCCGTCCCTCCTGCCCTTTATGGTCTGTTATGCTGCAGCTTTCTCTCCTGTCTGTCCATTATGGTCAGCTAGCTACCATTGCCTCTTGCCCCTCTGTTCTCTGTTGTCCATGTGCATGGTCCTGTCCCCTCCCTCTTGCTTTCTATGGATTGTTGTGCTGCGCTCCCGTCCTGCATGCCCTGTGTGGTGTATTGTGCTGCTGCAAACCCTGATGCCTGCCCTGCAGGGTCAGTTTGGTGCACCTCTCCATGTCCCTCCTGTCCTCTGTTATCCAAGTCCATGTCCCTATCCCATTTCCTTCCATGATCCAATGTACCATACTTGCGAACATTTTGAACTTGGTAAGAGGGAGATTTTGAAAAAAAACTGGGGTATTGATTTTCCTCTTTGAGTTACATTGAAAAAGAGGATATTGTAGACAGGAGACAGATCAAATAAAGCCCATTTGAGCTTAAAAACATTGGACGTTTCCTGGCTGAATCGGGTCTGTTGGCATGTATGGTTGTACTACCATTGCCTCTTCCTTCTGCCCACAATGGTCTATTACATTGCCACAGGCTTGAAGGAGGGTAGATTTTGTATCACAGGGGGCCCCTGGCCCGTTCTGTCCACACCTGAAGTATGAGACCCTTGTCCTTGCCCTGCCAGCTGCATTTGTAGGCTGTATTAAATTGACCAGCGGGTCCTGTGTTGCTATATAATTATCCTGAGACATCCTTACCACTCAGCCAGTATAAAACCCCTGTGTAGGCCCTTCTGTTCAATATGTAGGCCTCTTTGTTAAATTGACCATAGCTCTGCAATTTTAGTGTATAGCAGTCTGAAGGCAGGTCTGCGAGGCCTTCTGCTCCAAACCAGTAGCCCCCACCCTACCCGAGTGCTCCGTGCTCGGTATCAAAGTTCAACATCCCCCTGAAGCTGTCGACATACAGTAGGCTGCATCCTGGACTGGTACTTGCTTCCTGGGCAGGTTTCCCGCTTTTAAGGAAGTGGCAACCGCAGAGCGTCAAGTTAGGAGAACTGAGGAGATTTTATACATGAATATATTGAATTCCCGTACAATACCCATTATTTTCAGCTTGCTCTATGGAACTTACGATAAGCGATTGGCCTGAGAGACTGACCTTTTCACCCAGTCCATTGTCAGCATTAAGTGGGTAAATTACGAAATGTCTGGTAAAATCTGCAGACGAAGCTTTTGGGTAGCATACGTAGGTAGATGTAGCGTGCAAAGGAGCCCACAAAATGATATAAAAAGGGAGCACCCACAGATATCGACGGACTACCTCGCCGTCTGTATGTAGGTTAACAGGCAGTGCAGGTTTTCCCCAAGAGCTGGGAGCTCTTGTCTTCCTTTGCTTAAAATGTCTTGCTCTGCTTTGCTTGAAGTATCTTATTATATTTTACCTATATGAAATGTCATGTTATGTTTAACCATTGTTCTCTTTACATTTGCATTTAAAAGATTTTGTATTGTAATTGCAGGAATGCTTGCTCTAAGAGTAAACGTGAGTGTTCCTAGGTAACATTTTCCTTGGTGTAACTTGTTTCTCATGATGCATTTATAGATGTGTTTTCTCTCTCTCTCTGTCAGTACATTAATTGAGATACAGAGAATATCATGACAGCTGTATGATTATCTGGATTCTGTATTTTGTACTTTATGTCTCTATTCTGCGGTTTCTTTGAAGTTGCATCTTCTCATTAAACTGCCATTGTATTCTGCCTCCAGTTCCATGTCTCATATGTCTGTTTTCTTCATTTTTGGAGCAAGCGTTCCTAGGCACCCCGGCTCAAATTAAGGTGCCCCTTTTGTCCCTGACTCACTCTCCTGCTCAGTTCTGTGGTGGCTCCCGGGGATCTGGGGACCGCCCCTAGCTTCCTTGACCCGTAATAGATCTTGCCTCCAACAGCCTCTCTTGCAAGTCCTGTATTGTTGGTTTGTTGCCCCTGCCCCCCTTTCCACTGCCCTCCATAGTCTGTTGTGCTTCCACGGCCCTTCCTGCCTGCTCAGTGTGGTTAAATTGTTGCCTTTACACCCTCCTACCTGCCTTCAATTTTCAGAGTCCGTGCCCCTGGCCTCTGCCTCTCAACAGTATCCTAATGAACAACTAGATTGCTAACATTCTATATTTATTACAAAAGTGTGGAACGCCTGACATCATCTTGATGTAATCAAAACTGTAATACCTAGAGCATTTCCTTTAGAAATTACATATATGAGAGGGTCTTATTGGCATCAAAATTATGGTTAGTGCTCTAAAAGGCTAAAATAAGGACATATTTTCTGAGTTTTCAAATAGCGACAAAGCACTTTTAAATTATTTGTTATCTTTATGTTTTTTTATCCAGTTGACCACTTGATTAAATGTTGCACTTAGGGGAGATGATGTGGTGTTACTTCCAGAACTGCAGACTTTGCAACTGGGGAACCAGGTTGAAGTTTCTGCTTCAGCTCGACATTCTGTGATTCTGGTCAAATCACTTAGTCTCCCCATGTCTACAACCAAAATGAATGTGTTCTTGTGTGATGTAACCAATGCTCATGTAAAGCACTCCAATACCTGACAAGTCTGCACTATATAACACTGCAAAAACACAAAATAATAAGTGTTTTGCACACTTCTGTCATTGGGCTATATTTGGGCTACATCTGGGTGATTTTGGGCTACATTTGGGCTCTTTTGTCTCCGGTGGCCATCTTGGGAGATTTATTTGTTATGAAGTTTCCTAATTTCCTCATGTACTGCAGTCTCCTCAGTAGGAAATGCTTTCAGTTTTTTACTTTGATTCCATCATGAAGGTATTCAGATATGTCACACATTTGCCATAAATTCTGAATGTTAGCACTCTAGTTGCTCATTAGATCACTGTAGTAAAACTACTGCACCATGGAAGTCTGCTCCTGGTATTAAAAGTGCATGTTTCAGTCTGCATGTCAGAATTTTTTAATGAAATAGAAGAGGATTTGAGAAGTCACTCAAAATGTGCCCTCATTTTCTTTCTTCAGCATTAATCATAATTTCTATGGCAAAATGAACCTCCTCATTGAGTTCCTTTTTAAATTAAATGTTTTAAGTGTTACCAGTTTATTCTAATCAAGATGGCTTCAGGTGTGCCATACTTTTGTCATAATGAAGACAGTAAGCGCTCTAGTTGTTTTTAAGAACATTCGGGGACATTCTGTCATTGGGCTATACTTGGGCTACATCTGGGTGATATTTGGGCTACATTTGGGCTCTTTTGTCTCTGGTGGCCATCTTGGGAGACTTATTTGTTATGAAGTTTCCTAATTTCCTCATTTACTGCAGTCTCCTCAGTAGGAAATACTTTCAGTTTTTTACTTTGATTCCATCAAGAAGGCATTCAGATGTGTCACACATTTGCCATAAATTCAGAATGTTAGCACTCTTTTTGCTCATTAGATCACTGTAGTAAAGCTACTGCTCACCAGGGAAAACTGCTGCTGGTATTGAAAGTGCATGTTTCAGTCTGCATGTCAGAATTTTTTAATGAAATAGAAGAGGATTTGAGAAGTCACTCAAAATGTGCCCTAATTTTTCTTTCTGCAGCACTAATCATACTTTTTATTGAAAAATGAACCCCCTCATTTTGTTCCTTTTTAAATTAAATGTTTTAAGAGTTACCACTTTAATCCAAGCAAGATGGCTTCAGGTGTGCCATACGTTTATCATAAGTAGGACTGTTAGCGCTCTAGTAGTTCTTTGGAACACTCTGGGAAGCTGCAGTAGAACACAAAGGAATCAACTGACAGTCTCTGCCCTTGTTGGATGTACATGTTTTACTGAGAATGTCAGACTTCATTCTCACATGACTGAGAAAGATAATGTGAATTTACAGAAAATAAGCTCTCAGTTTAGCCTATAGATCACCTTCCAAACCTCTGTGGTAAAAGCATGAGAAAATATTTTTCTCTCAATCATGATATCCCAGCAGAAGGCTTTTTCACATGGTGAAATCACCTTAGAACATACCACAATTCCTAAAATGAGTATGGTACCATCAACAAATGATTTATAATGTAACTAAAGTCTTAAAACCTTTTATTAACTGCAATGCTTTTTAATGAGGTGCTATCATGTATATTGGTCCCAAGATGGCTGCCAACACTTCTTGGATGAAGTGCTGACAGCCAATCAGATCTCAGGATGAGATGTGTGGTTAGGCTCCGCCCACATATATATATGCTTTTAAATGCTAATTTCTCAGGATCTACTGAACAGATTTACACCAAACCTACAAAAGGCACTTCCTTGACCTGAGGACTACCTCTCTGCCAAATTTCAAGTAATTCTGTTCAGCCGTTCGGGCTGTAGCTGTGTCTAAAGGTCCTATGGAAAAATGCATGGGAAAAACGCGTTTTGGGACCCCCCTTTTATCTCAGCCCCCGCTTGACGAATCCCCCCGAGACTTTCAGGGTAGGAGCGGAGCGTAGCGCCCCACCTATTTTGAAAAATTCGCGAGGATTCGTCAACCGGCGCCAAAGTTATTCAAAATAGAATGTTGCAGATTTCCTATGGAAACGTGGTCCTAACTATAACTACCTACTGGCGACCGCCAGTAGGTAATATATATATATATATATATATTATCTACTGGCGGTCGCCAGTAGATAGTTATAGTTAGGACCTATTTTCAGTAGGAAATCCGCAACATTCTATTGGGAATATCTTTGGCGCAGATTGACGAATCTTCGCAAAATTTTCCAAACTTTTGGCCAACTCGGCTCCGCTCCTACCCTGAAAGTTTCGCGGTGATTCGTCAAGCGGGGGCCAAAAAAAAAGGGGGGTCCCAAAACGCGTTTTCCCCATGCAATTTCCCCTTGGATCTGTTGTCGCAGCTACAGCCCGAACCGCTGAACGGAATGACACCAAATTTGGCAAAGAGGTGGTCCTCAGTTCAGACTTGTGCCTTTTGCTTAAATGGTGTAAATCCGTTCAGTAGTTCCTGAGAAAATTAGAGTTAAATGTACATATATATCTATGGCCAGGGAGGATCCGTGGATCTTCCCCGCACCCTCCCCGAACCCCCCGAGCACGAGCTGAATGCTAATTGGCTGCCAACACTCTGAATCAGGCAGTGTTGGCAGCCATCTTGTGCCTCTGTAGAACCGAGGCACAAGAAAGCACAAAAACAAAGACGCAAAACGCAACAAGGGGGCAGGGTAGAAACACCCTGACCCCCTAGGCCTACTCAGGGGGTCCCACAAGGACCCCCAAGGCCCAAAAATGTTTTTTTTTTTTTTTAAATCGCAGGATGCAAGTAGGGTCCGCGCATCCCGCTAACGAAAAAAAAAACGAAGCGCGGACTCCCTCGCTTCGTTTAGATTTAGCCCCCGGGGGGACCAAGTCCCGGGGGCAATATGGTTTTATAATGGGGGACCCAGAGGGGCCCCCCAGCCCCGGGGATCGCCACCCCGGGGCTTATGTTAATGTATGCGGGGGGCTCATGGCCCCCCCGCAGCCCCGGGGACCGCCACCGCCAGGGCTTTTTAAAAAAAACAAAAAAAACAACCCTGTGTGGGGGGGCTTGAGCCCCCCAACACACCCCAGGGACCGCCACCTCCCCGGGGCACTGAATATGCAGGGGGCTGCGTTGCAGAGAGGTGTAATGAGGCCACGCCCCTTTTTACACCTCTCTGCAACGCAGCTCCCTGGCGCTTACTGGAGGTACCTGGTGGGCTAGTTGGCCGCCAGGGGACCTCAGGATTCAAGGGGACTTAATCTCCCAACTTAAAACGCGCCACGGGGCGCGTTTGCACAGTGGTGAAGGTAGGGGGCGGGGCCTGAGGTGATACTGTGCAAACACGCCCTGTGGCGCGTTTTAAGTTGGGGAATTCATTCCTCTTCAATCCAGAGGTCCCCTAGGGGACAAATAGCCCACCAGGTACCTCCACTAAGCGCCACAGAGCTGCGTTGCAGAGTGTTGTAAGAAGGGGTGTGGCCTCTGAACACCTCTCTGCAAGGCAGCTCCCTGGCGCATACTAGAGGTACCTGGTGGGCAAGTTGGCCACCAGGGGACCTCAGGATTCAAGGGGACTTAATCCCCCAACTTAAAACACCCCACGGGGCGCGTTTGCACAGTGGTGAAGGTAGGGGGCGGGACCTGAGGTGAGATCTGTTCAAACACACACTGTGGCGCTTTTTAAGATGCGGAATGAATTCCTCTTCAATCCTGAGGGTCCCTGGATGTGTGTGTATATCTAAGAGTCAATGAGTGGGTATGTAGTTATTGGTATTGGAGTATCTATGGTTTTGAGAATGCCATCTGAAATTTTGATTGAGTATATCAAAGGGTGTGAGAAGATGCACTAATTTATCACATGGATGACGTCATCAGTGATGTCATTTCAGATGTCGTCAGTGATGTCATCAGTGATGTCACTGACCATGTCATGACTGATGTAATATGTGACGTCATCAGCAGTCCATTGCGGGGGCGCGAGTTATAGTTAGCTGAACTAACTATAACAGGGGAATTTCTAGGGTTTTGTACGAGGGAAATGTCCAGCTAACTATAACACCCCTGAAACCAATGGTTTTTTCAGTGAATTTCTGAGGTTTTTTAAATGCTAATTCCTAACTATAACGTGCCTGAAACCTATGGTTTTTTCTGTGAATTTCAAAGGTTTTTTAAATGCTAATTTCTAACTATGCCTACAGAGATAGGACATGTGAAGAAAGAAGAAAAAATGCACAGAAAGAAACAAAAGAAGTGCAGAAAGAAGCAACAGAAGTCCTCAAAGACGAAGAAAAGTGCAGGAAGAAGGATAACGTGCAGAAAGAACAAAAAGAAGAGCAGAAAGAAGCCTTGTTGCAAAATCATCCTGTACCCTCAACTTTTTCAGACGGATACTGGTGGTAACTGAGTCTGACTAACCAGTCCTAGAGCCAGTGCTATGTTAAAAGACACTTAGAATACAGTGAAAACACCTACATACACTAGGGAACATTATGCGTTGGGGTCCCCCTGTGATTAGCATGACCTCCTCTGTAAGCCCCTAGTATATAATAGGGCATGGGGATTAAAACTACCTCTTAAAACATGCCACAGGGCGTTTTTGCACACGTTAACTCAGGCCCCGTCCCCTCCCTTCACCACTGTGTAAACACGCCCTGTGTCCATTTTTAGTTGGGAGATTAAGTTCATTTGAATCCTGAGGGTCCCTAGGGTCCAACTAGACCACTAGGTACCTCCAGTAAGTGCCACAGAGCTGCGTTGCAGAGAGGTGTAAAAAGTGGCACGGCCTGGACCACCTCTCTGCAATGCAGCTCAGTGGCGCTTACTGGAAGCACTTGGTGGGCTAGTTAGCCCCCAGGGGCCCTCAGTATTGAAGGGAAATTATATCCCCAATTTAAAACGTGCCATAGTGCGTGTTTGCACACGTCACCTCAGGCCCCGTCCCCTCCCTTCACCACTGTGTAAACTCACCCTGTGGCTGTTCTAAGTTGAGAGATTAAGTCCCCTTGAATCCTAAGGGTCCCTAGGGTCAAACTAGACCACTAGGTACCTCCAGTAAGCGCCACAGAGCTGCGTTGCAGAGAGGTGTAAAAAGGGGCTCGGCCTCAGAACACCTGTCTGCAGCGCAGCTCCCTGGCGCATACTGGAGATGCCTGTTGGGGCGCGTTTGCAGAGTGCTGCACGGAGGGGGCATGGCCTCCGGCACGATGCCAGTCTTTTATTTATTTTAATTTTTTAACAGGGGGGGCTGTGTGGTTCCCCTTCTTATTCTAATTTATTGGCCCTGATGACACCATCCCCCAGGGCCTGTCTCCTAATTATATTTTTTTGACCCCAATCCCCAGGGCCGGCCACTGTTTTTTATTATTTTTAAAAAATATATATTTATAGACACACCTAGGACATGCTGGACAAACCGTACGTACCTATCACCATGACGATTTGCGTGATATTCATTAAAAGGCGACTATGCATACAATGAATCCACGTGGAATGTATTTACACCACTAGTGAAGCTCTGACATGTCTGATGCCCTACCGTGCCTAATCCCGGTAGACACCCTTGTCGTTTATTTATACAAACATGGGTAGCTATTGACGGGCACATTTAATACACATGCACACCAAGCCATTCAAAGGGGATTCGACAAAAATTCGACAAAACTATGCAAGAAACCCCCCTCACGGTTAATAAAACACACATCCACTGCCGGATGTGTAATACATTTTATTTTACTCTCTGGAAAGGGGACGAACTTCACTTGAGAGTCACAGCGCGCTCCTGGCAGAGCCCAATGCTGTGTTACACCCACCATTGCCTGCTCAGTGCCACACACCTCTGTGTTGTATTCCACTAGCTAGTGCATATGCTATGACACTCTCTAGCCCATGTGCACTGTAACACCACCCCGTGAATATGTCATGCCACACTTGTCTTCGCACGGGTTATATTGCCCCATCTAACGTGCCTTCCTCGATGCCTATGTTATAACGCACAGTGCTATGCCATACATATTACAATCTGGGATCCATATCTTTGTCACAGTGCATATGCAACGTTACACTCCCCAGCACATATTTTATATTACAACTTTAGAGACTAGTTAGGTTACACAACACTGCCCTGTGCATATTACACTCCAAGGCGCATATCGTATAGCACGCGCTAGTGCCTGTGCTATCTCGCGCTCTCCAATGAATCTGTCATTGCGCACAATGTATTGCATATTATATTTCACGCCCGGTTCATCTTATATCACACTTTTTGGTGTTGCACTTAGGGGAGAGGATGTGGTGTTACTTCCAGAACTGCAGACTTTGCAACTGGGGAACCAGGTTGAAGTTTCTGCTTCAGCTCGACATTCTGTGATTCTGGTCAAATCACTTAGTCTCCCCATGTCTACAACCAAAATGAATTTGTTTTTGTGTGATGTAACCAATGCTCATGTAAAGCACTCCAATACCTGACAAGTCTGCACTATATAACACTGCAAAAACACAAAATAATAAGTGTTTTGCACACTTCTGTCATTGGGCTATATTTGGGCTACATCTGGGTGATTTTGGGCTACATTTGGGCTCTTTTGGCTCCGGTGGCCATCTTGGGAGATTTATTTGTTATGAAGTTTCCTAATTTCCTCATGTACTGCAGTCTCCTCAGTAAGAAATGCTTTCAGTTTTTTACTTTGATTCCATCATGAAGGTATTCAGATGTGTCACACATTTGCCATAAATTCAGAATGTTAGCACTCTTTTTGCTCATAAGCTCACTGTAGTAAAGCTACTGCTCACCAGGGAAAACTGCTGCTGGTATTGAAAGTGCATGTTTCAGTCTGCATGTCAGAATTTTGTAATGAAATAGAAGAGGATTTGAGAAGTCACTCAAAATGTGCCCTCATTTTCTTTCTTCAGCATTAATCATAATTTCTATGGCAAAATGAACCCCCTCATTGTGTTCCTTTTTAAATTAAATGTTTTAAGTGTTACCAGTTTATTCCAATCAAGATGGCTTCAGGTGTGCCATACGTTTGTCATAAAGAAGACAGTAAGCGCTCTAGTTGTTTTTAAGAACATTCTGGGACATTCTGTCATTGGGCTGTATCTGGGTGGTATTTGGGCTACATTTGGGCTCTTTTGTCTCTGGTGGCCATCTTGGGAGACTTATTTGTTATGAAGTTTCCTAATTTCCTCATTTACTGCAGTCTCCTCAGTAGGAAATGCTTTCAGTGTTTTACTTTGATTCCATCAAGAAGGCATTCAGATGTGTCACACATTTGCCATAAATTCAGAATGTTAGCACTCTTTTTGCTCATTAGATCACTGTAGTAAAGCTACTGCTCACCAGGGAAAACTGCTGCTGGTATTGAAAGTGCATGTTTCAGTCTGCATGTCAGAATGTTTTAATGAAATAGAAGAGGATTTGAGAAGTCACTCAAAATGTGCCCTAATTTTTCTTTCTGCAGCACTAATCATACTTTTTATGGAAAAATGAACCCCCTCATTTTGTTCCTTTTTAAATTAAATGTTTTAAGAGTTACCACTTTAATCCAAGCAAGATGGCTTCAGGTGTGCCATAAGTTTATCATAAGTAGGACTGTTAGCGCTCTAGTAGTTCTTTGGAACACTCTGGGAAGCTGCAGTAGAACACAAAGGAATCAACTGACAGTCTCTGCCCTTGTTGGATGTACATGTTTTACTGAGAATGTCAGACTTCATTCTCACATGACTGAGAAAGATAATGTGAATTTACAGAAAATAAGCTCTCAGTTTAGCTTATAGATCACCTTCCAAACCTCTGTGGTAAAAGCATGAGAAAATATTTTTCTCTCAATCGTGATATCCCAGCAGAAGGCTTTTTCACATGGTGAAATCACCTCAGAACATACCACAATTCCTAAAATGAGTATGGTACCATCAACAAATGATTTATAATGTAACTAAAGTCTTAAAACCTTCTATTAACTGCAATGCTTTTTAATGAGGTGCTATCATGTATATTGGTCCCAAGATGGCTGCCAACACTTCTTGGATGAAGTGCTGACAGCCAATCAGATCTCAGGATGAGATGTGTGGTTAGGCTCCGCCCACATATATATATGATTTTACTTTTGAATTTCTCAGGAACTACTGAACAGATTGACACCAGACCTGCAAAAGGCACTTCCCTGACCTGAGGACTACCTCTCTGCCAAATTTCAAGTAATTCTGTTCAGCCGTACGGGCTGTACCTTCGACTAAAGGTCCTATGGAAAAATGCATCGGGAAAACGCGTTTTGGGACCCCCCTTTTTTCTCGGCCCCCGCTTGACGAATCACCCCGAGACTTTCAGGGTAGGAGCGGAGCGGAGCGCCCCACCTATTTTGAAAAATGTGCGAGGGTTCGTCAACCGGTGCCAAAGTTATTCCAAATAGAATGTTGCGGATTTCCTATGGAAACACGGTCCTAACTATAACTATCTACTGGCGACCGCCAGTAGATAATATATATATATATATATATATATGCCACAAGGAATCGCCTCACCAAAAGCACAACATGTATGCGCAAGAGACGAACACGGACCCAAAAGTAAGTGCTAGTGGTTTTTATTCAGTCCAAAACCCAAAAGCCGCCATGACGCGCTTCGGCCTTCCAGAGGCCTTGATCACATGACGCTGTCTCGGGAAGCCTGAGCTTTTAAAGTGCAAGTGCAAAGGTTGATCATGACATCATCACAATGAACATAGAAGACAGAATAACACACCATGTAAAATACATCTGTGCAAATATGCAAACAATTGTAAACATTATTTCCTTCTTCCTCTAATTAACTTTCTGTGCCAACCAATGAGTGTCAAATACAAAGACATGTACACCAGCCAAAGAAAGTTAAATGAATAGAAAGAAAAGAGTAAATAGGCCATTGAGAAATTACGATATATAAAATATATCTAAAACATTCCTTGGGTCAAGAAAACTAGGACAATATGTGCAGTGTAATCAGTCCAATGATATAACCAACAATTTTAGTTTTTGTAAGTGCCCATGCCGGAGGTCCCTCTAAATATACAATTAATAAATACCACATGGACCCCCAAATTATTTGTACACACGACAAAGGCGTAATAAAAAAGCCTACATTGGGTCACTCCATCAATGGTATATCTTTTTACGTGTGATTGGCAAAGGCATCCTCGGTTAGCAACTGCCTGCACGAATAGACATAAATAGCTGGATCTATCCGGTTATGATTCTACGCAATCTTGCATAATATCAATTTAGTAAAAAGGAAAGAATTAGAAAGGCCATGTATGCGTGATAATGTTCAAAGTGATGGTCCAATCATCATAGAAAGAATACATATTTACTATGTGAAATAGTGGTGACTTGTGTAAAGGAGGAAACACAAAAGTAAAACGACAATGTTATAAAACATATGACAGACAGATGGGCATTACTGTCATTATAATCAATATACTCAGGAGGAAAATTTCTAATTTATGTTAAAAATTGAAAATCTGCAACCCAGAATATGTCAGCAGTAGAGAGCAAACAAGAGCCGTCAGAGCCAGGTATAAAAGTCCTCACTCGAGTTTAACCCATTGGGTACCTTGGAGTCTAGCTCAAGAATGTACCTTGTCTCCAACCTTCTGAGCATGGCTTCCCTGTCACCTCCACGCCTAAGTGGAGGTATTGTGTCGATGACAAAGTAGCTGAGGTCCTCTAGGTTACTGTTGTGTTTTTCACCGAAGTGCCTGGCTACTGGGTAAGCTGCATCGTGAATAATGATGGCTCTCATGTGCTGGAGTATACGTTTGTGCGCCTGCAACTTGGTACTCCCAACATATTGCAGGCCACACGTACACTCCAGCACATAAACTGCAAAATCGGTCTTGCAAGTGAGTTTTTTAAGGATTTTGCAGGGAGTACTGGAGAATGGAGAAATGTAGTTTGACATGCTTTTACCTAAGGAACAAGCCTTGCAAGTGGAGCATTTAATGAATCCCTTGCTGGCTTGTAACCAATTGCCTGTATTGCTCTTGAGCTCAGGACTGCTCTTGACCAACATGTTACTCATAGAACGCGCCTTGCGGAAAGTGATGGTGGGGTTATTCGCTACACTGTTGCCAATCACAGGGTCTAATCGAATCAACGACCAATTCTTCTTGATGATTTTGCGCAAGTTGTTATGCTGACGACTATAGGTTACAATTAGTCTGGGTGTATCATCTTGGATGAGTGCCGAACTGGGAGTGCTCTCAAGGTTCGAACTAATGGTATTGAGACCCAGAATCTGATCCCTGACTAGGGCCCTAGTCCGGGATATAGCTTTCTCAATAATGGTTAGAGAATAACCCCTGGCGAGGAACCTGAGCTTGCTGTGTTCCTGAGCAACCCTGCAGTGTTCATCAGTACTACAGATCCGTTTTATGCGCAGCATCTCCCCGTAGGGTATGCTGCGTATAAGGTGGTCGGGGTGGTGGCTATGTGCGTGCAACACGGTGTTACCCGCAGTTGCTTTGCGAAACAGTTTGGTGTGTAGCTTACCCTCGGAAATAAAGACCTCCACATCTAGAAAGTTAACTCGAATTTGACTTAACTCGGCTGTGAATTGTAGGTTAAGCTGATTGACATTAATGGCTTGAATGAAATCAGAGGCTGAAGTTTTTGACCCATTCCAGACCACGAAAAGATCATCTATATAGCGATGCCAGGCAATGATGTTGTTAGCCATGACATCGCTATATTCTTTGTGCAGGACTTGCTCTTCCCACATGCCCATGTGTAAACACGCGTAGCTTGGGGAAAAGCAAGCTCCCATTGCTACGCCTCTCAGTTGCTGGAATACAATATTCTGGAACCAAAAATAGTTGTTATTAAGGCAGATGTTAATCATGGCCGATATCATTTTGCAATGGTCCATCATGTAAATGGGTTCAGTTTTGAGAAAGTGTTCCACCGCCTTGATACCATCTTGATGATGGATACTGGTATAAAGTGCGGTTACATCCAACGTGATTAGCCAGTATTCATCCTGCCACTCGATCTCACTAATTTTCCTCAAAAAGTCATTGGTGTCCTGTATATACGAAGGTAGTCTCTTCACATGCTTTTGTAGGAAAAAATCAATGTATAGCGAGGTCTTTTCCAAAATGCTCCCCCTGGCCGAAATGATTGGTCTCCCCGGCGGTTTAACTGCGTTCTTATGTATTTTGGGGATCAGGTAGAAAACCGGCATAATAGGATGATTGACCTTCAAAAATTTCAATTCCTCAATACTGAGGAGACCTGCACTCTTCCAAGCCAATAACATATTGTAAGAGTCACTCCAAGCTGCTTTTACCACTTTCCACTCGGTTCTCTTGTAACACATTCTGTCATTTAAGTTAGGCCTGGGCGGCAAATTCCGTTCTGCTCGCGGAATTTGCGGAATTTGCGTAATTTCACGTTCCGCGGAGAACGCGAAATTGCTCAAAAGTCTGCTTTCCGCGATTTCGCGAAATTTCTGCTTGTTCGCGTTCTCAAAATGCATGTTCGCGAGATATTTCTCCTCGAACACGCAAACAGCAATTGCGAACAGGAAAAAAGCATCGCGAACAAGCAATTCCGCGTGTTCGCGGAATTTCTGCGTGTTCGCGGAGATTTTTTACCGTTTCGCGGAGATTTGCGTAACGCAATTACGCAAATTCCGCCCACCCCTAATTTAAGTGTAGCAAGGCCTCTTCCACATACAACTGTCTTGGCCATAGCACCACGTTTCCTCCTTTGTCCGATTGTCGGACGATGATGTTATCATCATTTTGAATTTTCTTCATCAGTTGTCCATAACCATGGTTCCAATGCTGTTGGGTCTGCCGAGCACAATTGACTGATTTGTGCAAGGATTTCAATTGGCAGGTTACTCTCTCATTGAAAATTTCTATATTGTCATGGACCATAATGGGGTTGAAAGTGGACTTAGGTTTAAATGTATATATATATATATATCCTGAAACAACAGGAAACCCATTTGAAGTGAAGCCACACAAAGGTAAGTTAGTGCTCACATTTATTGGAAGACAGCCTGCCAGCAGGAACCATCAAAGGACAACAGGATTCAGTGCATATACGCCAGACGCGTTTCAGGGGTAAACCTTTCTTCAGTGGCGTTTGTTGCAGAACGACTGGAAGTGCAGCTGAGAGCACCACTATAATTACAGCACCTGCCTCAGTGGGCGTGACCTTCCTCGTGGCCTTGGCGGTGGTGTAGTGCTCTTCTGGTTTTCCCATGTGGGTGCATAATCACAGTCTCTTAATTGCAAACTTGTTGAATAATACAAATGTCCAAGGCGGGACCTGCCCCGCCTTGTGGCTGACGACCGGAGCTTTAGAACTGGCTCCCTCCCTGTAAGGGCTCCAGTTCACCTTCGTTCCAAGTGTGGCAGCACCAGCGTGGTGCCGCCAAAGACCCACAAGCAGCGGTGGGCTCCTCTTCGCCACCGGGTATGGGCCGCTTTAACATCCACAAACAACAGGAAACCCATTTGAAGTGAAGCCACACAAAGGAAAGTTAGCGCTCACATTTATTGGAAGACAGCCTGCCAGCAGGAACCATCAAAGGACAACAGGATTCAGTGCATATACGCCAGACGTGTTTCAGGGGTAAACCTTTCTTCAGTGGCGTTTGTTGCAGAACGACTGGAAGTGCAGCTGAGAGCACCGCTATAATTACAGCACCTGCTTCAGTGGGCATGACCTTCCGCGTGGTCTTGTGGGTGATGTAGTGCTCTTCTGGTTTTCCCATGTGGGTGCATAATCACAGTCTCTTAATTGCAAACTTGTTGAATAATACAAATGTCCAAGGCGGGACCTGCCCCACCTTGTGGCTGACGACCGGAGCTTTAGAATTGGCTCCCTCCCTGAAAGGGCTCCAGTTCACCTTCGTTCCAAGTGTGGCAGCGCCAGCGTGGTGCTGCCAAAGACCCACAAGCAGCGGTGGGCTCCTCTTCGCGACCGGGTATGGGCCGCTTTAACATCCACAAACAACAGGAAACCCATTTGAAGTGAAGCCACACAAAGGTAAGTTAGCGCTCACATTTATTGGAAGACAGCCTGCCAGCAGGAACCATCAAAGGACAACAGGATTCAGTGCATATACGCCAGACGCGTTTCAGGGGTAAACCTTTCTTCAGTGGCGTTTGTTGCAGAACGGCTGGAAGTGCAGCTGAGAGCACCGCTATAATTACAGCACCTGCCTCAGTGGGCGTGACCTTCCTCGTGGCCTTGTGGGTGATGTAGTGCTCTTCTGGTTTTCCCATATGGGTGCATAATCACAGTCTCTTAATTGCAAACTTGTTGAATAATACAAATGTCCGAGGCGGGACCTGCCCCGCCTTGTGGCTGACGACCGGAGCTTTAGAACTGGCTCCCTTCCTGTAAGGGCTCCAGTTCACCTTCGTTCCAAGTGTGGCAGCGCCAGCGCCAGCGTGGTACCGCCAAAGACCCGCGAGCAGCGGTGGGCTCCTCTTCGCGACCGGGTATGGGCCGCTTTAACATCCACAAACAACAGGAAACCCATTTGAAGTGAAGCCACACGAAGGTAAGTTAGCGCTCACATTTATTGGAAGACAGCCTGCCAGCAGGTACCATCAAAGGACAACAGGATTCAGTGCATATACGCCAGATGCGTTTCAGGGGTAAACCTTTCTTCAGTGGCGTTTGTTGCAGAACGACTGGAAGTGCAGCTGAGAGCACCGCTATAATTACAGCACCTGCCTCAGTGGGCATGACCTTCCTCGTGGTCTTGTGGGTGATGTAGTGCTCTTCTGGTTTTCCCATGTGGGTGCATAATCACAGTCTCTTAATTGCAAACTTGTTGAATAATACAAATGTCCGAGGCGGGACCTGCCCCGCCTTGTGGCTGACGACCGGAGCTTTAGATCTGGCTCCCTCCCTGTAAGGGCTCCAGTTCACCTTCGTTCCAAGTGTGGCAGCGCCAGCGTGGTGCCGCCAAAGACCCGCAAGCAGCGGTGGGCTCCTCTTTGCGACCGGGTATGGGCCGCTTTAACATCCACAAACAACAGGAAACCCATTTGAAGTGAAGCCACACAAAGGTAAGTTAGCGCTCACATTTATTGGAAGACAGCCTGCCAGCAGGAACCATCAAAGGACAACAGGATTCAGTGCATATACGCCAGACGCGTTTCAGGGGTAAACCTTTCTTCAGTGGCGTTTGTTGCAGAACGACTGGAAGTGCAGCTGAGAGCACCGCTATAATTACAGCACCTGCCTCAGTGGGCGTGACCTTCCTCGTGGCCTTGTGGGTGATGTAGTGCTCTTCTGGTTTTCCCATGTGGGTGCATAATCACAGTCTCTTAATTGCAAACTTGTTGAATAATACAAATGTCCGAGGCGGGACCTGCCCCGCCTTGTGGCTGACGACCGGAGCTTTAGAACTGGCTCCCTGCCTGTAAGGGCTCCAGTTCACCTTCGTTCCAAGTGTGGCAGCACCAGCGTGGTGCCGCCAAAGACCCGCAAGCTGCGGTGCGCCAAAGACCCGCATACATACAATGTAAAATGACCGCACGTTACAACTTGCTTTGTCAGTGAACAAGGGTGCGTTGTACTCGAAACGCGTTTGACAAAAAGTGGCTGAATAAAAAGAATTAAAGAACCGCACAAGGCTTCGTTTTCTTCTAAAATGCACGAAGAATTTGACAGAATTTAATGGGACCTGCTTCTGTGGGGTCCTCTCGTAACGAAATGACTTCCAATCTGGTGGAGGTAGTTTTTACACAGAAGATGCCTTTGCATTTGGATGCTACCACCCCCCCCCGCCGCAAAAAGATCAAGAACTTTTTGAATTGCAAGACACCAGTATCAGAGTATACTGCGCAGCCGACGCCGGAGAGGTGAAGACAACGCTGGAAATTTTGGTAAGACTGAGCTTTTATTTGCATAAAGCGGGAGGAAGTAAAGTTTGGATGCAGTGCATTTGATTCAAATAGCATCAAACGGTTGCGGTTACCGAAAGGGAAAATCCCGTAAAAGTAACTCAAGATGTCAGCCACGGAAATTAAAGAACGCGAGGAGGCAGCTTCTCAAATATTCAACGATGAGTATACAGAGATTGATAAAGTCTTGGGGACGGTTCAGAAGGACGGCACTACAGGCGATTTGAAAACGCTTTTGAAACGCTTAGAAAAACTACACCGCCTTGAACTCTCTAAATGGTGGGAATCAAAGTCCCTACAACGGTACCTTGAAGTACAACGAGTGCCCAGAGGATTGCGCATAATGGTGGCACCTACATACGAAGAGCTCAATCCAGACATGTTACGAGAGTGGGCTGCTAATAACAATGATGCCTCAAGAAGGATGTTAGCAATTCTAATCAAGTACGCTGATATCGACCGAAAGAAAATCCTAGCGGAAATAGAAACACTGTCAGAGACTTTGAGTAAAGAAGCAGATTAGGATCAAATCAAAGAATTCAAGATAACAATGAGAGACAGAATACATAAGTTAGAAGCCTCTATAAAGAGAGAAAAGCTCAAAAATGTATTCGAGATAAACACGACTACGATAGAGGCCAGATCTACACCTTTGCAAAGAAATTTGACAGCATAAGATGCATTAAGATGAGTAAATCTAGCAAACCTCTGCAAGAAATGCATTCAGAGCAAAGCAGTATACAAAGCTCAGAGGTGGATACAGACCAGGATGATGAAAAACAAATACAAGGCCAGGCACCAACTGTAATCGAGGAATTCGATTTTTTACGCGAAGAACGCAGATTCAATCTGCGACCAAGGCCACAAACACAGATGTCAAAATCACCAAGAGGAAGAGGCAGAGGACAAAGAGGAGGAAAGGAGCAGCCCACAGGGAGAGGGCAACAAGGGCAAGAGAAGAAGAAAAACAACTGTTAACAACAACTTCTAAGGAAGTAACAATAATAAATCTAACAAAAGTGACTCTCACCGACCAAGAAGAAGACATATTAAAATTGGGACTAACATTCTGCCCAGAAACAAATCTAGACTATGTTCAAACCAGGATTGATTTATTTAAGTTTATTAGATTACTTAAATTGAAGAAACATTTTTTGTCCAATCCAGCACAAAAAGCTATTTGCTTAAATACCAACGTTCCCCAAGAAGAAGGGCTACAAGTGGGGGATTTTGACCTGATGATGGAACTTAAAGATATGAATATAGACAATACTGTGGAAACATTTGAAACAAGAGCAGAGAAAATTGCGCTAGAAGAAAATGTATCTATTGCGCAAGAAGATCCTACCAAATTCAGACCAACTTCACGTTTTATTCCCATGGCAGCCAAAGATGGGATAGATGTTTTTTGTGACATTGTGACGAATGAATTGAAATAATTAAGTACACAATTGAATTAGAGTGGAGTGAAAAATAAATACAGTACTGTGCAGCACAAAGACGATCAGGCTTTGATTAAAAAATTATCAGAAAACGATAACTGCATAGTGAGGAATGCAGATAAGGGAGGCAATGTAGTCCTATGGGACAAACAAATGTATTTAATAGAAGCCTATAAACAGTTGAATAACAAAAAGTGCTATACAAGAGTGGTAGAAAAAGACATGATAGAGAGTAATAATAGTTACAATGCCAAATTAACAAGTTGGTATGAACAAGGATTACTCAATCATGATGAATACAAGTTCCTCAAAATTGATCAACCTGTGACACCAATTTTTTATTTAATCCCAAAAATCCACAAGAATATCTTAGATCCCCCTGGGCGTCCTATTATTTCAGCAATGGGGAGTGCATTGGAAAACACATCTAGATACGTCGATGCTTTTTTAAACCCCTTGGTACAATCTTATATTCAAGATACTGGAGACTTTTTAAGAGGGATCTATGATTTACCGTGGGATGATGACTATCTACTTATAACTATTGATGTGTCAACATTATACACTAGTATTGGGCATAAAGATAGTTTGAATGCTATTAAGCATTTTTTGGGGGCAAGACCAATAACATTGTGGTCACATACACAAATGATTTTAAGTATGGTGGAAAAATGCTTAACAAGCAACTATTTCCTCTTCAATGGAGAGTTCTTCCAACAAGTATGCGGTACGGCGATTGGCACCTGCTTCGCCCCCAGCTATGCTAATTTGCATATGGGCTGGTGGGAGGAGCAGGTGGTCCAGTCGCTATACCACAAAGAATGGGAAGAAAATATCATGCACTGGAGCAGGTTCATAGATGACCTGTTCCTAATATGGAAGGGCAATTTTTGGGATGTAACAGTATTTATAGAACATGGAAGAGTTGAAACCAAACTATACAGGAAACCCATTTCTAGCAATACACTTCTACATGCCAAAAGTTTTCACCCAGTGAATTTGAAGAGAAGTATCCCCTACGGGAAATGTTTAAGAACTAAACGCAATTGTAGTAGTGAAAATGAAATAGACAAAGAAATGAAGGTCTTGGAACAAAGGTTTAAAGATAGAGGTTATCCTGATAGCTGGGTTAAAGATGCTATGCAAAAAAACCAAAGAAAGAAAAAGAGAAGAAATTCTATTTAGTGAAAAAACAACAAAAAAAAGGTAAAAGAAACCAACAATGATTGTAGATTCATAACATCTTATAGCATCCAACATGAGAAATTAAGGAATATCTGCAATAAACACTGGTATCTAATAAAGAATGACCCAATTTTAGGCAAAACGATTCCCATCACATTTCGCAGGGTAAAATCCCTTAAACAATCCCTGGTGAGGAACACGTTGAGAAAGCCGCAGCAAAAGACCACTTGGCTTACAAGGCGCCAGGGGTTTGTGAAATGCCCTAAATGTAAGGCGTGTACACATGGCGTCAATACAGAAAGGTACAAGCCAGGCTTCAGCAAAAACTTGAAGAAAATCAGGGGTAAATTCACCTGCAAAACAGATTTTGCTGTCTACGTGCTCCAGTGTCCTTGCGGCCTGCAATACGTAGGCAGCACTATCTTGGAGGTGCATAAGCGAATTCTTCAACATCTCAGGGCTATGAAAAATGGCGATCGAGCATACCCGGTAGCCAGGCATTTTGAGAAATTTCATAACAAAGATGTCAAAGGGTTAACTTATTTTGTGATTGATGCCATTGAAAAAGATCTAAGAGGTGGGAATCGAGAAAAAAGATTGAGGAAATTGGAATCACGGTATATAGTTGATTTAAATTGCAAACAACCAGATGGTCTGAACATAGAATAAGATCTGTATACTCATCTAGTTTGAATAATGTGATATTTCATTTTTACTGTTTTTAAAATGGGGAATTATAATGATATTAGACTTGTGTAATGAGGCAAATTACATTAATAAGTGTGCCATGACCACTGGGGCAAGAGGGTTGAGCAACGAAAAGAGTCTGTGTTCTGTTGAAGTCAGCCCACTCGGGCTTAAAAGCGAAAGAAAAAGAAAAAAAATGTATATATCTATAAGAGCTTAATGATTACCTATATAGATATATATAAATTCTTTAAATGTATATTTAATACAGTTTTATACAATACGAATATGAACTGAATTGTTTGCTCATGATTTAATGAAAAACTACAAGTCTTTCCTCATATGCACTCAATTTGTAGTTTTAGAAACCACGAGGGATACAATGTAAAATGGCCGTGCGTTACAACTTGCTTTGTCAGTGAACAAGGGTGTGTTGCACTCAAAACGCGTTTGACAAAAAGTGGCTGAATAAAAAGAATTAAAGAACCGCACAAGGCTTCGTTTTCTTCCAAAATGCACGAAGAATTTGACAGAATTTATGTATATATTTATATATATATTATCTACTGGCAGTCGCCAGTAGATAGTTATAGTTAGGACCTATTTTCCATAGGAAAATCGCAACATTCTATTCCCAATAACTTTGGCGCCGATTGACGAATCATCGCAAAAGTTTCAAAATTTATGGCCCGCTCCAGTCCGCTCCTATCTTCGAAGTTTCGGGGTGATTCGTCAAGCGGGGGCCGAGAAAAAAGGGGGGTCCCAAAACATGTTTTCCACATGCAATTTCCCATAGGAAACGTTAGACACGGCTACAGCCCGAACTGCTGAACGGAATTACACCAAATTTGGCAAAAAAGGTGGACCTTGGTTCAGAAAGAGCGTTGCAGAGTGTTGTAAAAAGGGGCGTGGCCTCTGAATACCTCTCTGCAACGCCGCTCTCTGGCGCATATTGGAGTTACCTGGTGGGCTAGTTGGCCCCCAGGGATCCTCAGGATTGAAGAGGAATTAATTCCCCAACTTAAAACGCGCCACAGGGCATGTTTGCAGACATTATCATCTCAGGCCCCGCCCCCTTCCTTCACTGTGTAAACGCGCGTCCCCTGGCGAGTTGTAAGTTGGGGAATTAATTCCCCTTCAAGACTGAGGGTCCCTGAGGGCCAAAAAGCCCACCAGGTACCTCCAGAATCCGCCAGGGGGCTGCGTTGCAGAGAGGTGTTCAGAGGACACGCCCCTTTTTACACCTCTCTGCAACCCAGCTCTGTGGCACTTACTGGAGTTACCTAGTGGGCTAGTTTGACCCTAGGGACCCTCAGGATTCAAGGGGACTTAATCTCCCAACTTAAAACGGCCACAGGGTGCGTTTATACATTGGTGAAGGAAGGGGATGGGGCCTGAGGTGACGTGTGAACACGCCCTGTGGCGCGTTATAAGTTGGGTAAACTATTCCCCTTCAATCCTGAGAGCCCCAGGGGGACAACTAGCCCACCAGGTGCTTCCAGTAAGCGCCACTGCGCTGTGTTTCAGAGAGGTGGTCTAGGCCGTGCCCCTTTTTACACCTCTCTGCAACGCAGCTCTGTGGCGCTAACTGGAGATACCTGGTGGGCTAGTTGGACCCAAGGGACACTAAGGATTCAAGGGGACTTTCTCCCCAAAATTAAAACGGCCACAGGGTGTGTTTGCACACTTCAGCTCAGCCCCCCTCCCTTCACCAGTGTGCATACGCGCCCTGTGGTGCATTTTAAGAGGTAGTTTCAATCCCCCTGCCCTATTATGTACTAAGGTCTTACAGAGGAGGCCATGGTAATCACAGGGGTACCCCAACGCATAGTGTTTCCTAGTGTATGTAGATGTTTTAACTGTATCCTAAGTGTCTTTTAGCATAGCACTGGCTCTAGGACTGGTTAGTCAGAGTCAGTTACCACCAGTACCCATCTGAAAAAGTTGAGGGTACAGGATGATTTTGCAACAAGGCTTCTTTCTGCTCCTCTGTTTGTTCTTTCTGCACATCTTCCTTCTTCCTGCACCTTTCTTCATCTTTGAGGACATTTCTTTTTCTTCTTTCTGTGTGTTTTTCTTCTTTCTTCACATGTCCTACCTCTGTAGGCATAGTTAGAAAATAGCATTCAAAAAACCTTTGAAATTAACTGAAAAAACCATAGGTTTCAGGTACGTTATAGTTACAAATTAGCATTTAAAAAACCTTTGAAATTCACTGAAAAAAACATAGGTTTCAGGCACGTTATAGTTAGGAATTAGCATTTAAAAAACCTTAGAAATTCACTGAAAAAAACAAAGGTTTCAGGGGCGTTATAGTTAGTTGGACATTTCACTCATACAAAACCATTGAAATTCCCCACTTATAGTTAGTTCAGCTAACTACAACTCACGCGCCCGCAATGCACTTCTGATGTCGTCACATATTACATCACTCATGACATGGTCAGTGACATCACTCATGACATCACTGATGACATCTCAAATGACATCACTGATGACATCATCCTTACGATAGAGTGGCAGACCTCCTCTCACCCTAATATAACCTTTGATACACACACTCAAAAATAGTAACTAACATTTTCAAAACAATGGACATACCAATACCACTTACAACACACCTATTCAGTAATTCGAAGATCTACACACACATCCACTCATTCACCAACAGTCCTATACAGTCACTCATACATGTACTCACTCATCATATATACTCATACAGCTATACATCCTGTTACACACTGACACTCATCCATAGAGTTACTCACACACATAGTAACACATGCAAACAAAGTATCAAACATCCATTAAATTCCATATACAGTTATACACACACCACCACACTTACTGCTGCAGAAACTTACAGATACTTACTCTCTTAAGCAATCACTTATAGAAACACATACTAATTTATACAGGAACTTTTCCAATGTCTCACTCTCACATATACTCACTTACATACACCAATACTCACATATACTAGTTTAAAACATATGTAGTTACTCATAAAGACACTATTGAGACAGTCATTCACTCACTAACACACCCATACACACACTCATCCACCCATACAGTCCTGCACACATGCTGTCTTCAACACATACAAACAGTGAGTCACTCATTCATGCATCTATGCACTAAGTAATACCCCCCACTGAACTATACAGACACTCAGACACTCATACTGATACTCAAAAAACCAACTAATAACCCATATAGACACTCATGTAGCTACTCACCAACCCATGCAGCCACCTATACACAAAGTGAGAGACTGATACAGATATTTACATAGTTAAACATTACTCGCTAACCCATGTATTTACTAAGATGCACTTAATCAGTCAGTTATACAATCAATTTTACAAAAAAAATCATCCATTTAGACACTTATATGCCCATTTATTCTTCCATCGACCTTGAGATATACATATATAAAACACATTTAATATTCAGAAAAACACACATTCACTGGATGATGTCATCAGTGACGTCATGAGTGATGTCACTGACCATGTCATGAGTAATATGTAATATGTGACGTCATCACCAGTGCCTTGCGGGCGCGCGAGTTATAGTTAGCTGAACTAACTATAACGGGGGAATTTCTATGGTTCTGTACGAGTGAAATGTCCAACTAACTATAACGCCCCTGAAACCTATGGTTTTTTCAGTGAATATATGTCACCTCAAGCCCCGCCCCCTCCCTTCACCACTGTGAAAACACACCCCGTGGCGCGTTTTGAGTTGGGGAATAAAGTACCCTTGAATCCTGAGAGTCCCTGGAGTCCAATATCCCACGAGGTACCTCCAGTAAGTGCCACAGAGCTGCGCTGCAGAAAGGTGTAAAAAAGGGCGTGGTCTCTGAACACCTGTCTGCAACGTAGCTCCCTGGCGCATACTGGAGATACCTGGTGGGCTAGTTGGCCCTCTGGGACCCTCAGTACTGAAGGGGAATTAATTCCCCAACTTACAACTCGCCACGGGGTGCGTTTGCACACTGGTGAAGGGAGAGGGAGAGCCTGAGGTGACATGTGTGCAAACACTCTCTGTGGGCTTTTTAAGTTGGGTTATTAAGTCCCCTTGAATCCTGAGGGTCCCTGGGATTCAACTAGCCCACTAGGTACCTCCAGTAAGCACCACAGAGCTGCGTTGCAGAGAGGTGTAAAAAGGGGCACGACCTACACCACCTCTCTGCAATGCAGCGCAGTGGCGCTTACTGGAAGCACCTGGTGGGCTAGTTGGCCCCCAGGGTCCATCAGGATTGAAGGGGAATTATTTCCCCAATTTAAAACGCGCCACAGGGCGTGTTTGCACACGTCATCTCAGGCCCCGTCCCCTCCCTTCACCACTGTGTAAACACGTCCTGTGGGCGTTTTAAGTTGGTAGATTAAGTCCCCTTGAATCCTGAGGGTCCCTAGTGTCAAACTAGCCCACTAGCTAGCTCCAGTAAGCGCTGCTGCAGAGAGGTGTAAAAACGGGCATGGCCTGCACCACCTCTCTGCAACGCAGCGCAATGTCACTTACTGGAAGCACCTGGTGGGCTAGTTGGCCCCAAGGGACTCTCAGGATTGAAGAGGGATTAATTCGCCAACTTAAAACGCGCCACAGGGCGTGCTTGCACACATATTACCTCAGGCCCCGCCCCTCCCTTCACCATTGTGCAAACGCGCCCCGCGGTGCATTTTAAATTGGGGGATTAATTCCCCTTGAATCCTGAGGGTCCCTGGGGTGCAACTAACCAACCAGGTACCTCCATTAAGCGCCACAGAGCTGCGTTGCAGAGAGGTGTAAAAAGGGGCGTGGCCTCAGAACACATCTCTGCGGCGCAGCTCAGTGGCGCATACTGGGGGTTCCTGGTGGGCTAGTTGGCCACCAGCGAAGGGGATTTAATTGCCCAATTTAAAACGCGCCACAGGGCGCATTTGCAGAGTGGTTCCATGAGGGGGCGGAGCCTAGGTACGATCGCGTATCTTTTTTTAAAAACATTTTTGGAAGGGGGGCTGTGTAGCCCCACTTCTTTTTACTTTTTTTGGACCCTGGGGACCCCATCCCCCAGGGCCTGACCCCCAATGTTAAAAAAATATATATAACGGGAAGGGGGCCGCGTGGATCCCCTCCGTGTGTCAATTCCGGGCCCCGGGGACCGCATCCCACCGGGCATGGGCATTTTTTTAAATATTCTTTTGGAGGGGGGCTGCATGGCCCCCCTCCTACGGCCCCATACCCCGGGGCCCTCCTTTCCATTTTATTTTTATTTTTTATAATTATTATTCGGGAGGGGTGCCACGAGGCCCCCCTCCCTGGCCACTTCTGGCCCCGGGGACCCCATTCCCGGGAGCCTGGCCACCTCATTGGGAACTGTGGGGGGAGCCCCAATGCCCCCGCGGTCCCTACTACAATTGTAAGGGACTTATCAAGTTTTTCCTACTAAATCTAACCCTCATGGGTACCCACAGCCATAATGGTGAGCCATTGCATCTGTTTGTGATGGGTAGGACTAAAGTCTGCGTACGGAACATTATGTTGTAGACATTATGTTGTAGACTTGTAAAGCGCACAGCTACCCCAGCAACGGGGCGTCCTGGCGCTGTAGACCGCTGGGGAACCCGTCCTGGCTATCCCTGTGAGATGGTCCCTTTCTGGGTATCTCCAAGGTGAAACCAGGCATCCCTGGCGTCTGTGGGGGGCCGTTGTAGAGATGAGGCAAGCTTGACATTACGGTGAGTACTATTTTGACACTATGCCCATTGGGACTATGGTTGCCCTCATTATGGCAGTTGTACTACTTTGCGGTTTTTTTCAAAACATGGCTTGAGCGGTGGGCAGTGCGCGCTCTCTATTCGCGTGCTGCCTTACCTGTCTTAAGCTGTTCTGCCATTGCGTCCAATGTAACCTTTGGGGCGTGGATTTCCTGCTGACGTCCCTTGCTAGTGTGGACGTTTTAGTGCATGTTTATGCCTCCAGCCATCCGGGGCGATGTCAATATGCGTGTCGCCGTCTTTTGCTTGGAGCTGCACTTTGAGTGCTATCTGTGTGGTTTTCCAACGTTTTCCAACCACGTTTTCAATATAGTTTTACTTCCATTCAAAGGTGTTGTGAAGGTAGCGGTTAAAACCTGATGGAGTCTGGAGACATCGCATCGAGGTCAGAGAATGTAGCGGTTAAAACCTGATGGAGTCTGGAGACATCGCATCGAGATCAGAGAACACTGTATCCACATCGCATCGGGGTTGGAGGACACTGGTTAGTTTTCCTTCTACTAGGAGTTCTTTTCTGATCCTCAGTGAAAAGCTTGAGTCTAATGTTTAAGGAGTCTTTCTCACACTTCTCCTCCATGTGAAGTTTATCTATACCACGTACTGTACTGCTTCTGTATATGAAGTTGGGAGTCTGAGGTTGGAAGCTCCATTTACAATGCAATGGAGTTTCAGTGTCTGAGGCGGTTTATGAGTACATAGTTTTGGGAGCTAGTCTAGTTAATTATTTTTTTTGCTCATTGTTTCACGTTTGCACTTATATGCCATGTTTTTCATCTACATCATATTTTTCTATCTTTGTTTCTTGGCATGTTTACATTTTGTTCCCTTAGGCATGGGCATTGGTTCGCTTAGAAAGCTCGAGTGAGTCGTCGCTCACCGGTGATATCTCTTGAAGTTCCCATGTGGGATGTTACATGCTTTCTGTTTTCCTGTATACTTTGAAAAGGCTATTTGTTTTTGTTCGCAATGTGCTGTTTTAACCGCTACATGATTGTACCTTATGTTCGTGTGATTTACACTGCATTGTTTATGGACCCTAAGCATACACCCTGTAGGTACACGTTGTGAGGGTACACGCCATCAAGAGTCCATTGTTTCTTTGCTGTTTTATGCTTACTACACTTTTCTCTTGCACACAGCATCTGTCTACCCTTTTTACGAGGGATTTATGCAAAGGTTACAGTCCTTTTGCATTAGTACGGGTTCCTACCCAAACACTTTCAGTTCAACCCAGTTACAGGGGAACCATGGAAAGGTTACAGTCCTTTTGCAGTAGTGCGGATTTCTACCCAAACACTTTCAGTTCTACCCGTTTACAGGGGATCCATGCAAAGATTACAGTCCTTTTGCATTAGTATGGGTTTCTACCCAAACACTTTCTGTTCTACCCGTTTAGAGGGGATCCATGCAAAGGTTTCTGTCTTTATGCATTAGTACGGGTTCTTATCTGGACACTTTCAGTTGACGGGGCTCCACTCCACATATTAGAGTGCTTCTCTTTTTTCACAAGGGCTATTGTTTTGTGGGTTTTTGTTCACATTTCTCTTCTGACTCTCTCACTTTTTGTAGGGGTCTGTTTTGGGGTTATAGTCCTTCCTATCTGCAAATATAAGTTTGTACTTAATATATTGAATTTTTTATTGTTTATATACGCTGTTGTCTTTACATTATTTTGTCATTATGTATTGATAATGGTATTTGACTTGGGTGAGGATTATCCTTATACTTTTCATCATTTTACTTGTTGTCTTTCTTTATTTCTGTTCTCATCGTGATGTCTTCTCCTGGTGTCTTGTGTGGATTCTGAGCTTTACTCTGCTTTTCTGCTGTGCTTTCTTTTTCTGTATTTTCCACATCCTATAGTCCGGAGTTTTGTTGGTCCTTTCTTTTCCTGCCTTCTTACATTCCTGTTCTGGCCAGTGGGTGTGTTTTGGGGCAGTCGTTGGTGCTTTCTTTTCTCCTCTTCTCTGATCATGTTGTTTCTTTCCTTTGCTTTTTTGTGTAGAAGGGAGGATGGTTCTTATGTTTTGGTTTTCCTCTCTTCTTTGCTTCTCTTATCCTTTTTTGATGCTCTCTTCTTTCTATGGTTTCTTGTTTCTGTTTTCCTCTGTTTCTTCTCATCTTCGGTTCTTCTTTCTTGTCCCTCATTGTTGTTTTATTTATATATAGAAGTAAGGGGGATATGTTGTATCTTGACTCCAATGTTATTCTTGCCCTCTCTGTGGAATCTTGCTATGATGTCATCATACAGAATGTTAGGAGTCAAATCTTCACAGTTGGCTGGGCTGAGCAGCATGCTGGCTGCTCCTGGTGGGGTCTATTGTACCATCTTGAATAAAACTACCTGAAACCCATCTTGTGTACCTGACTCAATCACTACAATATGATTTTATTTGTAGTATATGGAGATTTTAATTAAATTAGAAATTGACAGACAAGAAATGTAGGAAAGAAGGATTGAATATATATTCTTAGACGTGGTACTGGAATGTGCCCACTGGGCTTAATTGGGCAATTAATTGATTGAGGGATATATATATTCCTATATATTTTACATTGTGTCAGGATGTAAATAACCGAGAAGGCAAACTTCACATGCCCACTGGGGCTAAACTCTATAATAATATAGTAAATAGTGTGAAATATGTCTATATCGAGAGAGAAAAAACGAGAACATTGTTTTAATTTGATAATATCATGATTCATATGTGGTGTTATAATATGGATTTTCCAATGGAATGTAATGAATTGTGGTGAGAAATCACAAAAATAATGACACAGTTTGTAAATAGTGAGAAAACATTGAGAAACAAATTGTTTTTATGTACCGCGTAATGAGCTGGCATTGTAAGACTACGAGTCTGTCTTCACTAGCACTTTAATTGTAGTCCGCTTCTGACACGTTTTGCACGCAATTGAAACTTTAAAAAATGGCCACGATTATGCCTCGGCATTTAGACACTTATTTACCCATTTATTCTTCCATTAACCTTTAGATATACATAAATAAAAAATACTTATTTTTCAGAAAGACACATATTCACTGGATGATGTCATCAGTGATGTCATCAGTGATGTCATTTGAGATGTCATCAGTGATGTCATGAGTGATGTCACTGACCATGTCATCAGTTATGTAATATGTGACGTCATCAGCAGTGGATTGCGGTCGCGCGAGTTATAGTTAGCTGAACTAACTATAACTGGGGAATTTCAATGGTTTTTTACGAGTGAAATGTCCAGCTAACTATAACATGTGTGAAACCTATGGTTTTTTCAGTGAATTTGCAAGGTTTTTTAAATGCTAATTCCTAACTATAACGTGTGTGAAACCTATGTTTTTTTTAGTGAATTTGTAAGGTTTTTTAAATGCTAATTTATGTATGTATTATTATATTTTTTATATATTTATTTTACAATAAACTACCTATGTATATAGTTATAGATTGACTGTATCCTTTAATATGGAATGGCTCAGCTCTTTTATTTTGAATTTGGATAAAGTTGAACAGCATAGTTAATATCTTCTATAAACTTATAAACAGTTTAAAATGTTTTTTGTTTTTTTTAAGGGTTTTTCACCGTGCGCGCGCCCCGCGATTTTTTGAAAAAAAATAAAATGTTTTTTTCACCCTTCGGGGTCCTTCAGGGACCCCCTGACAAAGGCTAGGGGGTCAGGAACTCTCTACCCTGCCCCCTTTTCACGTTCTCCACCTTTCTTTTTCACTGTCACACACAAAATGGCACCTGACACTTCCTGATTTCGACCGATTGGAATGTTGACTGACATCTAACCACCAATCAGAATTACGCTCGCGGACATTTGGTGCGCGCACCATGCGCGCACGGTGCGTGCACGGTGCGCGCATATAGATATTTATGTACTTTTAACTGCAATTTTCTCAGGAACTACTTAACAGATTGACACCATATATGCAAAAGGCACATGCCTGACCTGAGGACTACCTCTTTGCCAAATTTCATGTAATTCTGTTCAGCCGTTCGGGCTGTACCTTCGACTAAACGTCCTATGGGAAAATGCATGGGGAAAACGCGTTTTGGGACCCCCCTTTTTCTCAGCCCCTGCTTAACGAATCACCCCGAGACTTTCAGGGTAGGAGCTGAGCGGAGCGCCCCATTAGTTTTGAAAATTTCACGAAGATAAGTCAACCGGCGCCAAAGTTATTCAAAATAGAATTTTCAGATTTCCTATGGGAACTCGGTCCTAACTATAACTATCTACTGGCGACCGCCAGTAGACAATATATATATATATATATATGTATATTATCTACTGGCAGTCGCCAGTAGATAGTTATAGTTAGGACCGTGTTTCCATAGGAAATCCGCAACATTCTATTTGGAATAACTTTGGCGCCGGTTGATGAATCCCCGCAAAATTTTCAAAATAGGTGGGGCGCTCCGCTCCGCTCCTACCCTGAAAGTCTCGGTGTGATTCGTCAAGCGGGGGCCAAGAAAAAAGGGGGGTCCCAAAACACGTTTTCCCCATGCATTTTTCCATGGGACCTTTAGTCGAAGGTACAGCCCGAACGGCTGAACAGAATTACTTGAAATTTGGCAGAGAGGTAGTCCTCAGGTGAGGGAAGTGCCTTTTGCAGGTCTGGTGTCAATCTGTTCAGTAGTTCCAAAATCAAAAGTAAAATCATATACATATGTGGGCGGAGCCTAACCACACATCTCATCCTGAGATCTGATTGGCTGTCAGCACTTCATCCAAGAAGTGTTGGCAGCCATCTTGGGACCAATATACATGATAGCACCTCATTAAAAAGCATTGCAGTTAATAGAAGGTTTTAAGACTTTAGTTATATTATAAATCATTTGTTGATGGTACCATACTCATTTTAGGAATTGTGGTATGTTCTAAGGTGATTTCACCATGTGAAAAAACCTTCTGCTGGGATATCATGATTGAAAGAAAAATATTTTCTCATGCTTTTCCCACAGAGGTTTGGAAGGTGATCTATAACCTAAACTGAGAGCTTATTTTCTGTAAATTCACATTATCTTTCTCAGTCATGTGAGAATGAAGTCTGACATTCTCAGTAAAACATGTACATCCAACAAGGGCAGAGACTGTCAGTTGATTCCTTTGTGTTCTACTGCAGCTTCCCAGAGTGTTCCAAAGAACAACTAGAGCGCTAACAGTCCTACTTATGATAAACGTATGGCACACCTGAAGCCATCTTTCTTGGATTAAAGTGGTAACTCTTAAAACATTTAATTTAAAAAGGAACAAAATGAGGGGGTTCATTTTTCCATAAAAAGTATGATTAGTGCTGCAGAAAAAAAATTAGGGCACATTTTGAGTGACTTCCCAAATCCTCTTCTATTTCATTAAAAAATTCTGACATGCAGACTGAAACATGCACTTTCAATACCAGCAGCAGTTTTCCCTGGTGAGCAGTAGCTTTACTACAGTGATCTAATGAGCAAAAAGAGTGCTAACATTCTGAATTTATGGCAAATGTGTGACACATATGAATGCCTTCTTGATGGAATCAAAGTAAACAACTGAAAGTATTTCCTACTGAGGAGACTGCAGTAAATGAGGAAATTAGGAAACTTCATAACAAATAAGTCTCCCAAGATGGCCACCAGAGACAAAAGAGCCCAAATGTAGCCCAAATATCACCCAGATGTAGCCCAAGTATAGCCCAATGACAGAATGTCCCAGAGTGTTCTTAAAAACAACTAGAGCGCTTACTGTCTTCATTATGACAAAAGTATGGCACACCTGAAGCCATCTTGATTGGAATAAACTGGTAACACTTAAAACATTTAATCTATAAAGGAACACAATGAGGGGGTTCATTTTGCCATAGAAATTATGATTAATGCTGAAGAAAGAAAATGAGGGCACATTTTGAGTGACTTCTCAAATCCTCTTCTATTTCATTAAAAAATTTTGACATGCAGACTGAAACATGCACTTTTAATACCAGGAGCAAACTTCCATGGTGAACAGTAGTTTTACTACAGTGATCTAATGAGCAACTAGAGTGCTAACATTCAGAATTTATGGCAAATGTGTGACATATCTGAATACCTTCATGATGGAATCAAAGTAAAAAACTGAAAGCATTTCCTACTGAGGAGACTGCAGTACATGAGGAAATTAGGAAACTTCATAACAAATAAATCTCCCAAGATGGCCACCGGAGACAAAAGAGCCCAAATGTAGCCCAAAATCACCCAGATGTAGCCCAAATATAGCCCAATGACAGAAGTGTGCAAAACACTTATTATTTTGTGTTTTTGAAGTGTTATATAGTGCAGACTTGTCAGGTATTGGAGTGCTTTACATGAGCATTGGTTACATCACACAAGAACAAATTCATTTTGGTTGTAGACATGGGGAGACTAAGTGATTTGACCAGAATCACAGAATGTCGAGCTGAAGCAGAAACTCCAACCTGGTTCCCCAGTTGCAAAGTCTGCAGTTCTGGAAGTAACACCACATCCTCTCCCCTAAGTGCAACATTTAATCAAGTGGTCAACTGGATAAAAAAACATAAAGATAACAAATAATTTAAAAGTGCTTTGTCGCTATTTGAAAACTCAGAAAATATGTCCTTATTTTAGTCTTTTAGAGCACTAACCATAATTTTGATGCCAATAAGACCCTCTCATATATGTAATTTCTAAAGGAAATGCTCTAGGTATTACAGTTTTGATTACATCAAGATGACGTCAGGCGTTCCACACTTTTGTAATAAATGTTAGCAATCTAGTTGTTCATTAGGATACTATTGAGAGGCAGAGGCCAGGGGCACGGACTCTGAAAATTGAAGGCAGGTAGGAGGGTGCAGAGGCAACAATTTGACCACACTGGGCAGGCAGGAAGGGCCGTGGCACAACAACAGACTATGGAGGGCAGTGGAAAGGAGGGCAGGGGCAACAAACCAACAATACAGGACTTGCAAGAGAGGCTGTGGCAATGTAATAGACCATTGTGGGCAGAAGGAAGAGGCAATGGTAGTATAACCATACATGCCAACAGACTCGAATCAGCCAGGAAACGTCCAATATTTTTAAGCTCAAATGGGCTTTATTTGATCTGTCTCCTGTCTACAATCTCCTCTTTTTCAATGTAACTCAAAGGGGAAAATCAATACCCCAGTTTTTTTCCAAAATCTCCCTCTTACCAAGTTCAAAATGTTCGCAAGTATGGTACATTGGATCATGGAAGGAAATGGGGTAGGGATATGGACTTGGATAACAGAGGACAGGAGGGACATGGAGAGGTGCACCAAACTGACCCTGCAGGGCAGGCATCAGGGTTTGCAGCAGCACAATACACCACACAGGGCATGCGGGACGGGAGTGCAGCACAACAATCCATAGAAAGCAAGAGGGAGGGGACAGGACCATGCACATGGACAACAGAGAACAGAGGGGCAAGAGGCAATGGTAGCTAGCTGACCATAATGGACAGACAGGAGAGAAAGCTGCAGCATAACAGACCATAAAGGGCAGGAGGGATGGATCAGGGGCATTACAATGGAACAGACAAGCCAGGAGGGAGGGAGTATTGGTCTGCACATGTAAACAGAGGGCTGGGGGCAAGGGGGCAGGGCAGGAGCAGCAAGATAGCCATGGAGGTCAGGCAGGATGGGCACTAGAAGCAAGACACACCATGAAGAGCAACAGTGAGACTGTGATGGCATACACACAGACCATGGGGGGAAGGTGGGAGGGGGTCAGGGGCAGCTAACTGACCACACAGGGAAGGTGGGAGGGGCCATGGCAGCACTTAAGACCATGCATGGCAAGTGGGAGGGTTAGTGGCAGCACAATGGCTATGATGGGCAAGAAGGAGGGTGCAGGGGCATGCACAAAGGACGATGGAGGATAGAAGGGAGGGTCAAGACCTGTGTACAGACAAGAAAGTTCAGGGGAAGGGGCCTCACAACAGACCGCACGGGGCAGGCAGGAGGAGCAGTTGCAGCACAACAGACCAGGGAGGTCAGAAGGGTGTGGCAGTACAATGTACCATGTAGGACAGGAGGAAGAGGATAGGGGCATGGCATGTGGACAGGCAGGGTGGAGGTGGCAGGGACAGGTTACAGTCATCTGACAATGCTAGGCAGGTGGGAGGGGAGTGGCAGCTCAACAGAACACTCAGAGTAGATGGGAGTGGCAGGTCCTTGGAACATGGTGGGCAAAAAGGATGGAGCAGGGGCATGCACAAAGACATCGGAGGGCAGGGGGAAGGAGAATAGGGGCAGCAAGCTAAGCACAGAGTTTAAGCAGGAGGTCAATGATGGGGCATAGAATTGGGCAATGGAAGGCAGGAGGAGTGGACTGGTACATCATACTAAATTGAGGGCAGTGGCAGCACATCAGACCATGCATGGCAGGAGGGAGGAGGCTAGTCCATGGATTCACACAACAGAGGATAGGTAGGAGGGGGATGGGGCAGCAAGCTAACTGTTCAGAGAAGGCGGGTATTAGGAACTTTATTGTTTTTAAAACGTGTGTCTGTGCGAACTACTTAAAATATGAACAAGTATGCAGCATAATCTCACTTTTATTCAGGAAGAAGAGGACGTTTGTGACTGTGACTCCGGGCTCACTTGGCAGAAACACCCCCTGACCCTCCACCCCCTATCGCAAAATGTAATGCCCGTGAAAAGGGTAGGTGAACACAGTGTTATATAGAACATAGTCCTGAGAGCACGATTGAAAATGAAAACTAGATATAGTGTATGGTATAAACTATGCACCAAAAAGTGTGATATAAGATGAACCGGGCGTGAAATATAATATGCAATACATTGTGCGCAATTACAGATTCATTGGAGAGCGCGAGATAGCACAGGCACTAGCGCGTGCTATGCGATATGCGCCTTGGAGTGTAATATGCACAGGGCAGTGTTGTGTAACCTAACTAGTCTCTAAAGTTGTAATATAAAATATGTGCTGGGGAGTGTAACGTTGCATATGCACTGTGACAAAGATATGGATCCCAGATTGTAATATGTATGGCATAGCACTGTGCGTTATAACATAGGCATCGAGGAAGGCACGTTAGATGGGGCAATATAACCCGTGCGAAGACAAGTGTGGCATGACATATTCACGGGGTGGTGTTACAGTGCACATGGGCTAGAGAGTGTCATAGCATATGCACTAGCTAGTGGAATACAACACAGAGGTGTGTGGCACTCAGCAGGCAATGGTGGGTGTAACACAGCATTGGGCTCTGCCAAGAGCGCGCTGTGACTCTCAAGTGATGTTCTTCCCCTTTCCAGAGAGTAAAATAAAAAGTATTACACATCCGGCAGTGGATGTGTGTTTTATTAACCGTGAGGGGGGTTTCTTGCATAGTTTTGGTCGAATTTTTGTCGAATCCCCTTTGAATGGCTTGGTGTGCATGTGTATTAAATGTGCCCATCAATAGCTACCCATGTTTGTATAAATAAACGACAAGGGTGTCTACCGGGATTAGGCACGGTAGGGCATCAGACATGTCAGAGCTTCACTAGTGGTGTAAATACATTCCACGTGGATTCATTGTATGCATAGTCGCCTTTTAATGAATATCACGCAAATCGTCATGGTGATAGGTACGTACGGTTTGTCCAGCATGTCCTAGGTGTGTCTATAAATATATATTTTTTTAAAATAATAAAAAACAGTGGCCGGCCCTGGGGATTGGGGTCAAAAAAATATAATTAGGAGACAGGCCCTGGGGGATGGGGTTATCAGGGCCAATAAATTAGAATAAGAAGGGGAACCACACAGCCCCCCTTCTTAAAAAATTAAAATAAATAAAAGACTGGCATTGTGCCGGAGGCCACGCCCCCTCCTTGCAGCACTCTGCAAACGAGCCCCCTGGCGAATTGTAAGTTGGGGAATTAATTCCTCTTCAATACTGAGGGTCCCTGAGGGCCAACTAGCCCAACAGGCATCTCCAGTATGCGCCAGGGAGCTGCGCTGCAGACAGGTGTCCTGAGGCCAAGCCCCTTTTTACACCTCTCTGCATCGCGGCTCTGTGGCGCTTACTGGAGGTACCTAGTGGTCTAGTTTGACCCTAGGGACCCTTAGGATTCAAGGGGACTTAATCTCTCAACTTAGAACAGCCACAGGGCGCGTTTACACAGTGGTGAAGGGAGGGGACGGGGCCTGAGGTGACGTGTGCAAACACGCACTATGGCACGTTTTAAATTGGGGATATAATTTCCCTTCAATACTGAGGGCCCCTGGGGACTAACTAGCCAACCAAGTGCTTCCAGTAAGCGCCACTGAGCTGCATTGCAGAGAGGTGGTCCAGGCCGTGCCACTTTTTACACCTCTCTGCAACGCAGCTCTGTGGCACTTACTGGAGGTACCTAGTGGGCTAGTTGGACCCTAGGGACCCTCAGGATTCAAATGAACTTAATCTCCAAACTAAAAACGGACACAGGGCGTGTTTACACAGTGGTGAAGGGAGGGGACGGGGCCTGAGTTAACGTGTGCAAAAACGCCCTGTGCCTGTTTTAAGAGGTAGTTTTAATCCCCCTGCCCTATTATATACTAGGGGCTTACAGAGGAGGTCATGCTAATCACAGGGGGACCCCAACGCATAATGTACCCTAGTGTATGTAGGTGTTTTCACTGCATTCTAAGTGTCTTTTAACATAGCACTGGCTCTAGGACTGGTTAGTCAGACTCAGTTACCACCAGTATCCGTCTGAAAAAGTTGAGGGTACAGGATGATTTTGCAACAAGGCTTCTTTCTGCTCTTCTTTTTGTTCTTTCTGCACGTCATCCTTCTTCCTGCACTTTTCTTCGTCTTTGAGGACTTCTGTTGCTTCTTTCTGCACTTCTTTTTTTTCTTTCTGTGCATTTTTTCTTCTTTCTTCACATGTCCTATCTCTGTAGGCATAGTTAGAAATTAGCATTTAAAAAACCTTTGAAATTCACAGAAAAATCCATAGGTTTCAGGCACGTTATAGTTAGGAATTAGCATTTAAAAACCCTCTGAAATTCACTGAAAAAACCATAGGTTTCAGGGGTGTTTACTGATGACATCACTGATGACATCATCCTTGTGATAGAGTGGCAGACCTCCTCTCACCCTAATATAACCTTTGATACACACATTCAAAAATAGAGACTAAAATGTTCAAAACAATGGACATACCAATACCAGTTACAACAACCTCTTCAGTAATTCTAAGATCCACATACACATCCACTCATTCACCAACAGTCCTATACAGTCACTCATACATGTACTCACTCATCATATGTACTCATACACCTATACATCCTGTTACACAATGCCACTCATCCGTAGAGTTACTCACACACATAGTCACTCATGCTAATAAAGAATCAAACATACATTTACTTGCATATACAGTTATACACACACCACCACACTTACTTCTACGGAAACTTACACATACTTAGTCTTTTAAACAATCACTTATAGAAACACATACTTATTCATACAGGAACTCTTTCAATCTCTCACTCTCACATATACTCACTTATATACACCAATAGTCACATATACTAGTTTAAAACATATGTAGTTACTCATAAAGACACTATTGAGACAGTTATTCACTCACTAACACGCCCATACACACACTCATCCACTCATACAGTCCTGCACACATGCTGTCTTCAACACATACAAACAGTGAGTCACTCATTCATGCACCTATGCACTACGTAATACCCCCCACCGAACCATGCAGACACTCAGACTGATACTCAAAAAACCAACTAATAACCTATATAGACACCCATGTAGCTACTCACCAACCCATGCAGCCACTTATACACAAAGTGAGAGACTGATACAGATATTTACATATTTAAACATTACTCACTAAGCCATGTATTCACTATGATACACTTAATCAGTCAGTTACACAATCAATTTTTCAAAAACAAATCATCTATTTAGACACTTATATACCCATTTATTCTTCCATCGACCTTGAGATATACATATATAAAACATATTTAATTGTCAGAAAAACACACATTCACTGGATGATGTCATCAGTGATGTCATTTGAGATGTCATCAGTGATGTCATGATTGATGTCACTGACCATGTCATGAGTGATGTAATATGTGACGTCATCAGCAGTGCATTGCGGGCGCGCGAGTTATAGTTAGCTGGACTAACTATAACGGGGGAATTTCAATGGTTTTGTACAAGTGAAAAGTCCAGCTAACTATAACACCCCTGAAACCTATGGTTTTTTCAGTGAATTTCTCAGGTTTTTTAAATGCTAATTCCTAACTATAACGTGCCTGAAACCTATGGTTTTTTCTGTGAATATATATATATATTTATTTATATGTATATATATGTATATATAAATAGGACTTGACCCTTTTGGCTAAAGTCCCTAAACGTTTTGCTTTCCCCCTAGACCTTTTTTCTGACATGGTGTTGCCAACTTAGATGCTTTGGACACTTTGCCACTGCTGATCAGTGTCAAAGTGTAAATGTTCCCTGTATAAAGTAATGATAATTGGTTGTCCATGATTGTTATGTTTGCTTTACTAGTAAAGTCCCTAGTGCAGTGCAATATGTGTGCCAGGGATGGTAATGCAAATGCTACTAGTGGGCCTGCAGCACTATTTGTGCCACCCACACAAGTAGCCTTAAAAAGGGAACTCAGGCCTGCCATTGCAGGGCCTGCACGCAGTTTGTTGAACTGCCATGTTGTTCTGTCAAGTGCACTCACTTGCCAGACCTTACCTTTCCCTTTCTATGCACATCAGACACCCCTATGGTAGGTCTAGGGTACCCCTGGACAGGGTGTAATGCATGTGAAAGTTAGGACATGTACTAATGTGTGTTTCATGTCCTGACAGTGAAATAATCTCCATTTCGTTTTTCACTGTTGAAAGGCCATCTTGCCCATAGGACAGAATGGGAAGGCTGTGTAATATGTTTTCCAGCCTATCTTCCCAAAGGCCTAAGATGGAAAGGTGAAGTTTAGTATGCCTGAACTCACAATGTAATATCAAATCTTTTTATGTAGGTGGTTTTTGCATTGTGTGTTCAGTAGCCACTCTTTTAGAAGCGGCTGCGTTTTTGTGCTCTGACACTTCTGTGTGTCTCTGCCTGGCTGTGGATAGGATCTGGGGAATGTCTTGACCCAGGGTAGGAGGTGAGACAGCAACAGGCTGACCTGCATCTGGAGTGTAGGGAAAGGAGAAGCCCCTAGAGGTGAAGGGGCCTGTGTTGCGGCTATAAAACAATTGGCTCATCTCCTGCTGAGTGATTGAGAATCCAGACCCCCACGAATCAAAGGAAGAAAGGTGTCACTGGCAGGGAGGCACCCAGAACTGGTTTGAAAAGGGGTCAGTGCCCCCTGAAGCGCAAACACTTCAAAGCCATTGAGGGGTATAACTATGAGAGCTGCAGCCCCTGAACTTTGGAGAATGGCTTGATCAAGTGTGAACAAGACTGGAGCTACTTCGTGGTCAAGAGGACCTTTGCCAAGGAAGAAACAACTGAAGAGACTGAAGGATAGGACTGACCCTTGCTGTGTGTTCTAGGGATGACCTGCAGTTTGCAGTTTCAACCAAGGAAAGACTAAAGGAACTTTTCTGTGTGCTGTGTCTCCCTGCTTGAAGGACTTTGCTGTGTGATGTGTCCTGAAGTGACTTATCCCCAAGGGCCTGAGGTGAGCTGGCTCCCTGTTCGTAAACACAGGTACACAAAAGATTCCAGGAGAGTCTCTGCGGCGCTGTGTGAGCATGCCTGTTGCAGCCTGAGACCCTCGTAAGAACTGCGCTGTGATCGTAGGCACCTGGAGTCCAAATGAGTCTCAGCGACGCTGTGTGCGTGTGCTTTGTGCAGCCTGAGACCTTCAGGAGGATCGGCCTGTGATCGTGGGCACCGGGAGTCCAAACAAGGATCAGCGACGTGGTGTGCTTTGTGCAGCCTGAACCCCTTTGTGAGTGTCCAGTGATCGTGTGCACCGGAATCCAAGTGAGTTTCATCGACGCTGTGTGCGCGTGCGTTGTGCACCATGAGACCTTTGTGATGATTTGCCTTGTGATCGTGTGAACCGGAATCCAAGTGAGTCTCATCGCCGCTGTTTGAGGTGCTTTGGTGCACCGGGGGACCTTCGTGAGGATTTGCCTTGTTATCATGTGCACCGGAGTAAAGTGAGTCTCAGCGACGCTGTGCGCGTGATCTTCGTGCAGTCTGAGACCTGTGTGTGGAGTGCCCAGTGATCGTGCACCTGGAGTGAAGGAAGACTCAGCAGTGCTATGTGCGTGTGCTTTGTGGCAGCCTAAGATCTTCGTAACTGAAGCAGCCCGGACCGGCAGTCCCGGAGGAGCTGAGTTGCCAGCCCGAGCCGCCGTTGCCATTTCACAAAGCTGCATTGGAGGCCCAGCCACTGGACGAAGAGAGGAGAGTGAGTTCTCGCCCCTCAGGTAACGTATGTCGACTCCTGTGGTGGGGCGCGGGCTTGGAGGGAGACGCTCTCGGCCTCTCTCTCGTGTTGGCAGCGCGAGCCTCTGCTTCAGCTCGTATCGTGGCCCATATTGCCAAGGGAGTGGCGGTACAGGGGCCGGAGTGCGAAGCTGCACTTTGGGATTACATTGTACTGTGTTGGGGGCAACTGTGAGAGGCTGACTGCAAGTCAGAGGGAGAGGCGGAGAGACTGCCTAAGGCCCAGTGATCGGGCCTGAGTGTACTACTTCATATTCCATCTCTGCAGAACGGAGTACCTGACTGTCATATTACACATTGCATCATTTCTGCATAACGGAGTACCTGATTGGGGAATTACGCATTGCATTATTTCTGCATAAGGAACTACCTGATTAGTGTATGACGCATGGCATTTTTATCTGCATAACGAACTACCTGATTGTCGTATAACGCATTGCCTTGTTTCTGCATACCGAACTACCTGATTAGCGTATTGCGCATTGCATTATTCCTGCATAAAGAATTACCTGATTAGTGTATACGCATTGCCTTATTTTTGCAGAACGACATATCTGGTGGTTGTATTACTCATTGCATTATTTTACCTTGCAAAGTGCCTGATTGTTGCGTTACGCATTGCATTGTTTTCATTGCAGAGTGTTTGATTGCTAAGTTACGCATTTCAGTATTTTTAGATTGCAAAAGTGCCTGATTCTAGCA